>NC_083344.1:94209155-94509155 GCF_019175385.1 Lycium barbarum
TACTGGGATCGAGAGAGTGTTTGTCGCCAAGGTTGTTGCCGGGACGAGTGGTATACGGACATCACAAGTTATGCTGCTGAGATGTGATGTTTCATTGTTAGAGTACATGTGTACGGTGCATATGCTTTGCATCTATCATGCATACATTATTGCATTGCATTGTACCTTTTGATTTTTCCATGATATGTTGTGATACGATTGTGATATACTGGTTCAGAATGATTATACTGAGACTTGACACAGGGGCTTAGATGCTATAACATAGGTGATAACTTGTTGTGATATGATTGTGATGTACTGGTTTGGATTGATTATACCAAGACTTGGCACAGTTAGGTTTAGATGTTATAACATAGCTGATGACTTGTATCATGGATGTGGATTCGTGTTGACTTGTACTTTGTTGGTTTATGTGTTTATCTTGCTTTGTTGTCTTTATATACGTTAGGTAGTGTTAGTCGGCCTATGATACCTACCAGTACTTGTTGTTTGTACTGACCTGCACTTGCTGCATTCTTTTATGAATGCAGAGTACCTGGTTAGATCCACTTCTACTCCTTGTGGCTGATATTCGAGGATTGCTGATTCGAGTATCTTCAGGGTGAGTATGAGGACGTTCGTTGCCCGAAGACTCTTCCTATTATTATGTCTTGCTTTCCATTCTGAGAGATGATTTTGAGACTATTTATGTATTATTATTATTCAGACTTGTAGTACTTAGTTTAGATTCCCTTGTATGACCCGACTAGATACTAGGGTGGATTTCATTTTCTTCCGCACTTATTTATATTATATATGTCGTGAGACTTACGTTATTTTACTTTCTTTCGCTATTTTATATTATTTGTGAATGTTGAGTTAAGGGTTCGCCTACCGAGGAGGGGAAGGTAGGTGCCCGCACGACTTACTGAAATTAGATTGTGACAAGTTGGTATCAGAGCCCTATGTTCCCCAGTCTATAATACAAGAGTGTGTCTGGTAGAGTCTCGTGGATCGGTACGATGAGTTCCGTACTTATCTGCGAGAGACTATATGACACTTAGAAAACTTCACTTTCTTTCATTCTCTCGTGCGACTTCATTCAAATTGTATCTAGTTGATTCCAATTGGTATTTGGACTTTCTTATCTTAATCACCCACGAAGGGTGGAAACTCGTCCTTAAATTCTTATGCGAATGGTTGATCTATGACGTGTTGTGGTATGGTACGAGATGTGTTATTCTGATTCGAACACGTGATCAAAGTTCAGTCTCTAGTTATGGCCCAAGGATTCGATTGTGTGGCATCGCAATTAAACTCGGTTGGCTAGTGGAGTCGCAATTAGACTCGTTTATTATGGGGGTTCGTGAGAAATGGGAAAGATAGTTTAGAGGGTTGCATGATCTCCATGATTCAGTGTTGGGTGCTCGGAAGTGACAAAGTGCATTGATGGCTTAACAATAGTGGGTTTCTCGATGATATGATCGGCTTAGGAAAAACTTTGGCTTCGTCAAAGCTTTATAATGGTGCGTGACACTAGTATACCAATGGCGGGTAGACGATTCAGCAGTGGTTGAGTATTAGACGTCGGTATGTGAAGACAAGTGTAAGTTCGGTAATGACCATTGAATCGGGAAAACATATTGTGATCACGTGTAATAAAGAAAAGAAGTTGAAACTAGGACATGAAGGAAGACTTTTGTGTAAAGTGTGTAGCGAAATGAGACTTTATAGAATATCTTGGACATGAGTACTTTTTGTGATATCTAGGGGACATGGTACTAAAAGTCATTCTTTATGTAAGCTCGCTGATGTTAAAGGAATACTATGTTATTATGTGAATTCTATGGCCACATCGTTTGATCGATAAATTTGACTGAGTTGTAGGCTTCTAAGAAGCTAGTAATCGACTGATAGAAATGACTTCAATTATGGGCGAATGCAATGAGTTAATGACTCGAGGGGTTACTTGTTGTTTCACTTAGATTTAAGGAGAAATATTGATATTATTTTATGGTTCGTTTGGCTTATATGGATGACTAGTTTAAAGGATGCAGTGGTTTTGAGTGTTTTTTGGTTGATAGTGATAAAAGTGATTTGAAATAAAACACGGGAACTGAAGGATTACAATGAGACATCTTGCTATCGGGTTTAGGGGATTAAGGCTCATAATACTTGAGGTGAAGTAGTATGGGTACTTGAGTCATGTTTGGATTGCGGGGGCATTATATTTAAACCTTTTGTAAAAGGCATGACCGATGAGGTTGTTATGTGTCTACGAGGTTAAGGGCAGAAAGAAAATCGTTGAGACACGATTTGGTGATGTGAGAGCTTGGTTGCGATTGTTCAGTGTAGAGTGGGCTTGAGAGTTTAAGGATGAGTTAGAATTTTCAATTGTGTCGTGAGCTAATAGGGCCAGTGATTGACTAATGGAACGATTATCAGTGTTAGGCCAGTTTAAAAGGTTAGTACTCAAGAGGGTTAATCAGGTGTTGCATCTAATGTTGGGGGCCTTGTATTCATTGTGTAAATTTGATTGATCCCGCTACTAGTGGTGTTATTACTCGGCTTATGTGATTGAATAAGAAGAGATTGTCGTGGGAGTTGTTAGAGGTGTCTAGATTCAATAATTGAGGTAAGAGGTGATTCTTTGAGGGCTAGCAACGTTAAGGATTTTGAGCAAGGGGTTAGTAAACAAGGATGCTTGAAATGGTAGATCAATGATGGGTTAACTAAGTTCAGTTCAGGATAACATTTTGGAGATTGAGTAAGACAATTCGGGCAAGGACGATTCAGTTGGCATAAGGATATTGGTAACACTGTTATTTTATATGCTGGATTTGGAGAGTGTTCAATTTAGAGTTGTAAGCGTTAAGAAAACTCTAATGTGCAGAGTGTGTGGTATGATCCTATCTCCAATATTGATTCAGCTAGCTTGTAAAACTTATGATTATGTGGTGTTTGATCGAGTGCATTCGAGGATTAATTACGGTATCGATGATCGTGAATTGATTAGAAATTATAAAAGGTATAGTTGATCGAGAGTCGGAAAGAATGAGATACATCTTGGGATTACTTGAGTCTATTTAGATTGTGGCGTCGTTGTCTTACATATTCAGATGAGATGTGATTGTTAGGTGAGCTTAAGGAAGAAAGTCTACACAAATGGACTAAGTGATATGAGAAAAATTCCGTGAGGTTCGTGATCGGCAACTAGTGATAAGCATATTTCAGTAAACCGACATATTGAGGTTTATAAGAAGTGGCTTGGTGGTACACCGTTGGATAAGTTCTGTAACATTCTACAGTGGATGAGTTAGCATGCTTTAAGAGAAAATATTTGTGGAATCCCTACCACGTGAGGACTAGAGTTATATTTTCGAGGTGAGACCCTACTCGTGTTAATATATTATGTTGCAAGTAATATTGACTGGACAGTTTAATAAGCGCTTTTGGTTATTAAAGACTCGGGAGTAGTTGCATGAGATTTAGAGCTGCAGTTGTAAGATTGGATACTTCCAAAACAATTACGGGCATATCTAGGTGATACTATGAGAGATTTTATGGTTAAAGGGGCACTAAATGAGGCTACCTGTTTTATGTCGAAAGGTTCGAAGTTATCAGATTTGTATATCGAGTAAAGGTTGAGAAACACGAAGATTGGAATCGTAAGGTACAACTCTTTAGTACTAAGTTGACAGCTTGGATATGACTCAGCTTTTGGAGTCGAGGGTGTCAGACCTGATCTGTTATGCGAGAGTAAAAGATTAGAATTGGCCGCCACAGATGTGCGGTAGGACTATGATCAGTTTCACAAATTCAGAGTCAGTTCTAATGACTATTTGGTGATATTGGAGAGTTGTAAATTCATTCAGGGTCAGGATTGCGACTTAAGCTTAATAGTCTATGATTATATTTCCAGGAAGATATTTAGGGATTCGATGTGTTTCGGCTCAGATTTGAGGTATGACAGATTTATTAAGCTTTGTCAGGGTTTTTCTAGTGGATTTGATCATATTTTTCTGAGAACAGTCACTTGGATAGAATAATGGTTTATAATGAGCTTAGTGCAGATATAAGGAGGAACTGTTGTGAGAGAGGTCTTTATAGCGACCAGTTGGGTTTTGACGAATATTGCTCGGTGAGATATTTAGTGGTATGGTTCCTGTATTGTGATTTGAAGGTTTAAGAAGACTTGGAACTAGCCAAGTTGGTTGTCGGTAAGATCAGTTTTAATGGAATTGAGTAGAGAATTCAGATGAATCAAAGATTCTTTCTGGCTAGAGTAAGTCATCGTTTCAAGTTTGTGGTGTGTGTGTTCATGTGTTTCTAAGAAATCACAGTGCGACAAATGGCTTTAGTAAGTGCGAAGGAAAGGTTAATGGAATCAGAATATCTTCCTGGTTCAAAATGGGCTATGGTTTGTGGCCATGTTTTGAAGGATTGCGCTGGTTTAGGAAAGTGTTTGTGGGACCTATTGATCGCGTTCAAAGTTGTGGTTTTATCAAATTAGAGAATTCGGGCAAAAGCAATTCGTTTATTCGAGGATTAGTTGTGGGGAAATTTTGAATACGGAGATATGAGAATTGGAGGTTGAGCTAAGTTTAGGGAGTTATGACTGGTAAAATGAGCAAGCAGGTTCTTCTGAAGGTTACAACCATCTAGGGTGTCATGCGATTTGGGAACGAGGGCAAGTGAGCCCGAGGTGTATTGGCCTGTTTGAGACTATCTTTTGCATTCATCCTGTGTTTTCCGAGTTAGTTTTCCACCAGACCGGTCAAGTGTTCATCCGGCCTTCCAATGTTTTATGTTGAAGAAGTACCATTTTGATGGTTCCTGTATCATTCATTGGGATTCAGTTCTGAGCAATGAGAATCCTTCTTAGTAGGAGGAGCCCGATATGTGTTCGATATATCCCTAGTTGTTGCGGGCTTAGGTATCTTTCCCCATTCTCTTCCTTGTCGTTCGAGGATGAGTGATTATTTAATTGGTATGCTTTTGACCCTTTCCCGAGCTTGTTTAGCTCACATTTGACCCGAGGTGACCATTGGCACGCTTTTTGAGGTCTTTGGATATAATTTGGGTGACTTTGTAGGAAGTTTGGGCTTAAAGGGAAAAAGAGTTAACTCGAAGTTGACTTTTATGTGTTGTCATTGATACAAGGATAGTGTTCTATTATGGCTTAGTGTGTAGCCTCTTCAAGATTTTGTCGATGTACCCACGTGTGCTACTTGTGATATTGATTGATTATTGACATTGAACTCATACATTGCATGCATTCTCATCCTTCATGATATACTGTTGATAGATTGATGATACTTGACGACTATCATGAGTTGGGCTCAGGTGGATTAGAGTGACGTGAGGATCGATATCCGATGGTTGTCCCGGAATCGAGGTTGTGCATAGCAATTGCTGAGGTTTTTGTTGGAATCGTGAGGTAGCAATATCCGAGGTTGTTGCCGGAATCGTGAGGTACATGGACTTCGCGGGTTCCCCAGGGGTTGTGCTATCGAGATGTCGATATTTCCGTCCGGAGTACATATGTACACAGCATTGCATTGGATATATATTTCATACATTATTGCATTGCATTGCACTATGGCTTCTATTGTGATATTCTTGTGATGTATTTGTCATATACGGAATTCGAATTGAGAATTTGAAACTCGACACAATTGGGCTTAGTTGCTATAACCATAGGCCATGATCTTGGATTACCTTTGTTGATTGTTCGTCGGTTTAGTTGTATATGTTGGTTTCATAAAATTAGGTGAGTAATGAATATCAGAATGATGGAATGACTTCCGATACTAAGATTGAATAACATAATGGTAGTTGAATTGTGATGCTTGTGTGAAATTGTCTATTGTATGCTAAGGAGATAAAAGCGAGTATAATGTAAGTTAGGTAAATGGATTACTAGGGAAGAGTTAGCGGGAATAAGAACCTTGTTGTTGTAACGACCGGTAAGTAATGTGCGTTGTTAACCTAGTTTTACTTACCATGCTTTTTTGTGAACTCTTTTACTGATATGTTCTTCTAATCATTGTCGGCTTATGATGCTTACTGGTACTAGTGTTGTATTGATACTACTCTTGCTACGTCCCTTTTGGGGGTGTAGAGTTTTTCAGGAAATTGATTGTTGCAATTTTTCGGAAGATGCACGGTACCTATCTTGAAGGCCTCCATCCTTTGTATTCTGAGATGGAGGTTGAGTGCTAAGTTTATTATTGTATTCTGGTTCAACATTAGTCGCTCTTTTACTAGTCTAGACCAGGTAATGGGGAAAAACAGAGTCATTGTATTTGGTAATTGTTATAAACACTTCCGCTAATTTATTTGAATATATTGGATTTCCACTGTTAATTATAATATTTCTTGAAAGTAATTGAATTTCATTCTTTACTTCGAAATGTTTTTATTTTGGTTAAGGGTTCGCCTAGTGAGGGGGAATGGTAGGTGCCCGTGATTCTAAAATGGGTGACACAACTTTACCCCATGAACCCGAGACAAGCCAAGTAAGGCTTTCTAAATGGTAATGACCGATTCATCCCTACATCTTACTTATGCAAATTTGTTAATTGTTAGACTCTGTCGTGCTACGAAGTGACCCGAAGGAAGGAATGAAGTTCGATACGGATGTTCGTGGCACCTACTGGACTACGAGGTAGATTACGGCTTACCTTTTTGGTTATACTCCGATTAGTAAAAGTATATGTGTGGTTAGGAATTAACGGGGAAAAACATGTTGAGGCTATAACCCCATGTGTACTTATGTTTGTTCTAAAATGAAACTAATAAGTGGGTCACAAGGGTAATAGGTAGGGGGATTCCGATACTTATATCGGATACCGGCTATCATGTATGGGTATTGGTGCAGTTTAAATTGTACAGTTGGTCTGAATGCCATACTTTAGGCACTAGCTGATAGAATTAGTACAATTCTTCGGGATCCGTAATTAGGGTACGATTCTTGTCTGTTGTGCGTGCATATCACTTATATATCCTCGTCGAAATAAAAAGAAGTAAAAGGTGGAGCCTTTATGATATTGTGAGCATATTGATGAAATTCGTGTTTTGCACTTGTTCATGATTGATGTATGCCATATTCATATTTTATACATAGTCATGCATACGGTTTGAGGATATGATTGAGTTCGAGGGGACCTTTTTCCGGACAAGTGATGATAATGGAACTAGATTTTGGTACTTGAGCCCAGTTGGCTATCAGACAAGTTATTGAGATATGAGTGAGGCCGTGATCGAAATTACCGGAGCGGTGATATATGGGCCTCATGAGCCCCCCCCCATGAGTCACGATGTCGTTCATATTCGATCGTGTGTATATCGGGAAGTGGAAACAAAGGCCATGCATTGCATTTGCATCTCATCCACTTATATTTTGTATGGATTTGTTGTGATTCATTATATTGATTTGTCTTATCTTAATATGTACCCGTTGCGTGGATTTAATTGTTGGAGTTATGATTGACCTATTCTTGGATTATTGTTGGTTAAGGAACATGAATTTACGTCCCTTTTTGCGTATAATTTGATAAACGTCATAACTTGCAAAAGATAAACCGACTAAAGGATTCCGTGTGCTAGAAGTTGTGGTTTTCCACTTGAGGCCAATTAATTATGAGAACATCGTATAATTAAGGGCATTTGAGTCGTATTGTATTAATTACGGTATTTCTCTTTCATACTTAGCTATTTCTAGTCGAGATTACTGGAGTGGTAAGTAATGACTTTATTTAAGTATCCGTGAAGTGGTTTTTATCTTTCGTGTCTACTTGTCGGTTTCCTTTACTAGGACTTATGCCAACTAATTGTTGTCGGCCTATGATGCCTACCGGTAAGCGTTGTTTGTAATGATATTATGCTTGCTACACCCTTTTTGTTGATTCCGTCCGGTCTTACGGTGCCACTCCGAGTCCCATGTCTACCCCGATTCTAGACAATGGTTATGTTTATTCTATTTTGTAATTCTTTAAGTTGTAAAGTGTCTTAGCAGCTTATGTACACTTATGACCAGGTTTTGGGGGTATTATCGAGTTTCCTCTGATTTTCCTACAACTTTGTATAACATGTATTAAACTGATATTGTTTTAAATGAAAAGGGTAATTATTTTACTTGGTTTAAATGCTTTTGATCATTATTGGGATTGGCTTTCCTATCGGCAAGGGAAAGGGTAGGCGCCATCATGACTCGGTATTTTGGGTCGTGACAGATCCAAATATATAGGTTCAAATGTATGCATGAGGTGCATAAATGCAAGAAATTCATGAAATCAAAGAATATGCTTTGGAATCACAAACACCATAAGTCATATCAAGTCTTGCATAAACCAACAACACTCATAGAAACGGATCAATATCGAGTTCCCTACAGGACGAAATGCATGTATGAATGCCAATTTCAACAATAATCATGAGGGTGGATAAGCATAACAACGTCCGTAAATCAATTACCAATATGAACTTATTCCCAATTTTGTACAATGCCACATCCGGAACAATTTCCCTTCGGACCACATAGGTAACATCAAATATGTATGCAAGAGAGGCCATATGAAATATGCACATAGCAAACACCATAATAAGAAGCCTCGAATGTTTCACTTTCCCTCTTATCATTATTAATATCAAATCACAACTCACATTAATGAATCATGTAGGATGTGTATGAATGATATGCATGTATCAATCTCAAGTGTAAATCATAATCAAATCTCAATCGTGCCACACATGGACACATATCACAAGATCAATATCAAGTCAAGTCCTTTCCTCTAGCCATGCTAATGTCAAGATAAGTGAAAGACAATTGTATCATAATCACAATATGGAAACTAAGTGCAAGTCCAATATCACACACATGACAACAAGCCAATCAACCACAAAAAGGCAGCAAGCCCAGAAACCAGTCTACAATACCAATCTCAAGAATATCCATCGCAACTTCATACCCAAAGGTTTAACATGCTTTCTCCGTCAACAACTAACTTCTACATGTGCTTCGCTAGCTGGAGTCTAACCTAAAGGTAAGCCGTAATCTACCTTGCTGCCGAGCTGGAGCCACGAAGAATCAAACCTTAGCCTTGCCTTTTCAGAGAGCTTCCGAGTAATCAAATTCTATCCATTATCGAATTCTAAGTTAAAAATGAGGAACAACGATACCCATATTTATATACTATCGTTCGAATAAAAAACAACTAAGTAAAAAAAGGGGAAAACGGGCCTACAAGGGCAAACATGTATTTCAAAGATGGAATAGGTAAACCAATGTTCGAGAAGTTCAATTTTACTCCTCAATTGCTAAATTATCTCAAGAATTGGTTAATTTCATCCTTCAAGTAAAAACCCCTAATTTGGGTATAAACCTTAACTTTCAATCATTCAATTCTTCAACTATAACGGAAGATTCAAGCTTATGGGTCACTAATTCATCAAATTCCATGCTTAGATTAGTCAAATATATCAAAAAATATCATTTTGAAAGACTAAAACTCAATTAAAGAAGTAGACATGAAAACCCTTCTTCTTTCTTAAGTTTTATAGGTTTCCTACCATGGATTCATGCTTAAGAAAAGTAAATGAATGAAATCTAGGTTAGAGAACTTATCCTCAAGAGAAATCTTCTTGAAATCCCTTCAATTCTCTTAATGACTCTTAGAAACAATAAATGTAGGAATACGAACTGAAGGGTTTTAACTAGGCATTAAATAGAATTCTAGTCCACGTTGTTCTCTACTTCCACTACCGCGAGTCCGCTACAACGGATCCCTATCCGCTGTAGCGTCTCAATATGATTCCATATAATCTCACAATAGGAGACCAGGCCTCGTCGAGGCGGGCCCGCTACAGCAGGCACCAGACACCAAACAATTACTAGTTTTTCATAATCTCAATCCCAAAACCCGACAATGACTCAAGACCTCCCAGGTACAAACCAAAAATGCAAACATACATAAAAACACACTACAGACTCACTCGTGGTCTTGGAATTTTCAACGGAGGTCTATATGATCGGGTCAACACCCAATGACGAAAGAATAACTTCCCAACCAATAACTCAAAATGTTCCCTAGTGCCTCAAGAACCGAACTAAACATCCCACCAAGTCATAATCGACCATCCAGACCTCTCGGAATTGACAGATCTTCGAAAAAGGTCCATTTACCCAAAAGTCTACTATCAGTCAACTATCTTTCACTTTAAGGCTCTAGTTAGCAAAAGTCACCATAAAACTCGCTCGACTACCTCGAGAACTGTGCCTCCCATGCTGCCGATCAAAATCGAACTAAGAGGACTCGGGAAAAGGTCAATGAAGGTAAATGGGTCGTAAGCACTATAAGTTTGGTCGTTATATCAAATAACAATTAAACAATCGTTTGTCTTTGAATGAAGGAAGAGAGTACGAAAGCTGACGGTAACAAAGGAATCCTCAATATAACAACACGGAAGCCTTTATGGCAGAATGTACGCCAAAATTACTACCTGTTCACCTTATAAGTAAAACTTCGTTTAATCTATCTCAAAGATCCGAATTCCATTTTTCACATAGTCAAATTTCTCTCACAGCTGGTCCCCGAATATAAATATTGTTTATGCTGAAATTCTCTGATTCGATAAGACCATTCCTCTGAACGCAATCTATAGGTCCCACAAACAATTCCCAAAACAACACAGACCTTTAGATATGGACCTAACCATAGCCCACTCTGAACTGGGAAGATATTCTGATTCCGCTAACCTTTCTTTCAACCTTCTGAAGCCATTCTTCTCACCATGATTTCTTAGAAACACATAGCCACAAGCCTTAAACCATGACTTACTCTTGCCAAAAAGAATTCTTGCTTTATTGGAGCAACTCTAAGCAATTCCATCAAACTGATCTTACTCATAGCCGACTTCGCTAGTCCCAAGTCTTATTAAACCTTCAAATCATGATACAGGAAGAGTACCACTGAACACCTCATCGAGCCAAGTCCATAGGAAACTATCTGATCACTCTAAAGACCTCTCGCAACCATAGTACCTCCTCAAATCATTACCAAGTACTAACGTAAATCGTCATATCTGTCCGAGTAGCTGCTGTCAGTAAAATATCATCAAGTCCACTCGTAAATCCTGATAAAGCTCAGTAAACCTTTCATACCTCAAATCTGAACTGAAACTCATCGAATCTGTGACTGTGATTATAGGTCCTTATGGAAACATAAACATAGTCCATCAAGCTCTAATCGAACAATTCTGACCCGAAAATAATGCACAACCCCTGAATACCACCAATAGTCACCTGAACTGACACCCAACTTTCCGAAAACAATCACAGTCCTATCACACATCTGTGGCGGCCAATTCTAATCTTTTTCTTCATGCATATCTAATCACATTTGTCACCCTCGATTCCAAAGGCCTAGTTCTATCCAAGTCGTCAACTTAGTATAATTATACCTTATGATTGCAATATTTATGTTTCTCAACCTTTAACCTACATGCAAATCTGATACAACACCGAAGCTTTTGACGCACAACCTATAGCCTCATATAATATCCCTTTAACCATTGAATCTCCCATTGTAACACCCCGATATGCTCATGACAAATCCGAAAGTATCCAAACTTACAACTACCGCTCTAAACCTCACTCAACTACTCCTAAGTCCTTAATATCCAAAAGTTCTCACCCAAGCTATCCAAGTCAATATTACTTGCAACATAGTACACTACCACGAATACGGTCTCATATAAAAAATATAACTCTAGCCTTCACATAATAGGTATTTCCACAATTCCTTTCCCTTAAACTACACCAACTCATCCGCTGAAGAGTGATATGAAATTTTCCAACTGTGTACCACACAAGCCACTTCCATAAGCCTTAACATGTCAAATTACCTGAAATTTGCTTCTCTCTAGTCGCTGATCACGAAACCTCATGGAATTTCGTCTTATCACTTAATCCATTATATCACTTAGTCCTTTTCTGTAGACTCCCTTCTTTAAGCTTACTCACGATCACACCTCATTTGAAATGTGAAAGACAACATCTCCACAACTTATACCCACCAAAGTAATCTCAAGATGTACCTTATTTTTACCGATTCTCGATCAACTATACTTTTTTTGACTCTTCAATTCCCAATCCCAATCAAATCACAATCATCGTCACCGTCTAACTATTCAAATATGAAGGAAGAAATCAACAAGTAGGCAGATAAGAGGTCAAGCATATTCAAGAATTACATTATCATACTAACCAAGGACTCCACCCACGCATACATCAATCAGAAGCATACTATCCAAGTCATAAGCCTAACTGAAGCTTCTAAACCACAAGTTAATCAAGTCTCAATACTCTCAAGTGAATAGCCGTAATCTAAGTCCTGAACCTAGGTAGAGTCCCCACCCACGATCTTGCACAGTCTATAATAAGAGCTATACCACAACAATAGTACTACAAACCATACTAGATCAGGAATATAGAGCCATATGATAATGAGGGTGAATGTAATGATGTGCAATGCAATGCACTGCAATACACTGGTCAAATACCTCAAACCTGTACACACATACTAAAGCCTAAAGGCCTTAATCGCATGATAGTCATGAACCGCGGGGGACCCATGGTGTCCATGTACCATCCATTCAGAAAGGGCTTTGGACTCGAATCCACACACCCTCCGTCCAGAAAGAGTCTCGGACCTGGAGCCATATACCATTCATTCGGAGAGGGCCTCAGACCCGGATTCATATATCATATCATAACATGTCGTATCACATCACCCGGAACCATTTCCCATCAGGCATTTGAATCATTTTATTTCATAGATACCATAAGTCTTTTATCATTCAACTCTGAATCATTCCCATTATGTAAGAATATATGAGTGCATAAATGAGTGTAAACATGGCAAATATATGTGCTCAAATAAAATGAAGGTACAAGAAGTCAAAATGGCATAAGTCATATCAAGACTTAGATAAATCAACTCAACTATGGAATGAATCAATAACCCAGTTCAATCAGCATAGAGAGTGTATAACAACCCTTCACTTCCAAATATGACAAATACACCTTATGACTAGGTCTCATGTCACCAATATACTCTATTTTCTCATTTATCATCCTCATTATCAAGTCATGATTCAATATCAATATGCATGTGAAATGAGAATGTATGTCATGCATGATATCATCAACAACAACAAATCATAATCAAGATTTCAACCGTATATCATCATAAGTATACACCATGACTCATGCCTAATCTCATTATCCTTCCTTTCTCCGATGATAAATGACACAAAAAGAGAGGAATGAATGCAAACACTTATCACAACACAACAAATAAGGCAAGAAGCCTAATCATAAAAACAGGGCAACAAGCCATAATCAATAGCAACCAACATAATAGCATTCTACTCCAACTCCATACCCGAAGGCCTAGCATGCTTTCCCCGTCAATATCTAACTCCTAGATATGCTTCACTAATTGGAGTCTAACTGAAAGGTAAGTCGTAACCTACCTGGAATGCCAAACAGGAGCCTCGAAAAGTCAAACCTTTGTCGAGCCTTAAAGTTGCGCCTCCAAATAATCAAAGTCAATTCATATTTGAATTCTATATTAGAAATCAAGAAGAACAACACCCATATTGCTATACTTATCGTTTAGGTCAAATCCAACTATGCAGAAAGGGGGAAACAAGCCCACAAGGTTAGAACGATCAATTCAAAAGTGAAATATGCAACTCACGCTCTAGATGATCAAAACCCATTATTCACTTGCTAAATTATCTCAAGATTAGGCCAAATTCAGAATTAAAGTGAAACCTCCAATTTTGGGTATGAACCTAACTTTTCAATCCTCAAATTGATCACTGACAATGAAAGGTTTAAGCCTATTGATAAAGAATCTATCAAGTTCTATGATTACACTACTCAATTTCACAATCAATTTCCATTTAGGAAGTCTAGAAGTCATTTCAAGAATTTATCATAAAAACTCATCTTCCCTCTTTGATTCTAGTGGTTTCTAGCATGATTTAGGGATTAAGGAACATTAATGGAAGATAATTAATGAAGTCTAATGATTATGTTACCACAAGAGGATTTAGTCCAAGAGCTATTCAATTCGCCCAAAGTATGCTTAGAGAGTGATGAGAGAAATGATAGGGTTTGAGGGTTTTTAGATTAGCAAAAATAAGAGAATCTGCCCAACACTCACTGCAGCGGTCGCATTTCTGCTACAACACATTTGCCACAGTGGGACTCTGTCCGTATGGCAGCCCATCTCAAGACCCACTCAGCTGCTAAGGCGGTCACCTTCCACTCTCGCGAGTCCGCCACAGCGAATGGCCGTCCGTTGTGGCGACTCACAACGAACTCATCACAAATTCTATGGTGGTCGGTTTATCACTATAGCGAGATCGCTACCATGAGTCTGGTGCCGCTACAGCGAACACCAGACACCAAAAAGTTCTGGTTTTTCACAAGTTTCAACCCGATATCCGACTATCACCCGTGGCCTCACAGATACAAAAGAGATATGCATATAAACATAAAAACGTGCTACGAACTCACCCGTAGCCCTAGAATTTCCAACGGAGGTCGATTTAATTAAGTTAACCCCTAATAGCCTAAATCCAACTTTTTAACCCATTACCCAAAACGCTCCCAAGTGCTTTGGGAACCAAACCAAACATCCCACCAAGTCATAAACGACCATCCAAATTTCTTGAAATCGACGAAATTTCAAAAAATGTTTGCCTACCAAAAAGTCAACTTTGGGTCAAATATCTTTCACTTAAAAGCTCAATTTCTCAAAAGTCACACTAAAATTCTCCCGATGACCTCGGGAATCGTGTAACTCGCCCCCGCTAGTCAAAATCGTACTAATAGGTCTCAGGGAAGGATCAACAGTTGTAAAAAGGGTCAAAAACACTATAATGACCGAGCGGGTCGTTACACACGCACACCATCATAATACCTTGAAAAAGTTGAAACTTTCCCAAAACCAATCATACCTCAAACAAATCATTCTTTTTAAGCCACAAATGCACTTTTGCAACTTTCGAAAAAACCCAATGCTGAAAAATAGAGATCATGTGACCCTCTGTACTATCTCTCCCATTTCTCAAGGAACCCCCTCAATAAATGAGTCTAACCACGACCCTACACAACTTAAACCTCAAGCCATAACTAGAAACTAAACTTGGTCACGCGCCCGAATAAGCATGACACATCTTGTACCATACCACAACACTTCGAAAACAAACCGATCACATAAGTATTTAAGGATGAGTTCCCACCTTATGTGGGTGATTAAGATATATATATATATATATATATATATATATATATATATATATATATATATATATCAATTGGAATCAACTAGATACCAATTCGAATGAAGTGACACGAAAGAATTTGAGTCTTACTTGTTTATTTTCTTGCAAATTATAAATTGTCATACATTGATATCATAAACTCTGCCACCTTTGGCAAAAAACATGGTTTCAAAGAGGACACACGGGATCACAGTCCAGCCTTCACTAAAAACTCAAAAGACCATTTTTTTGGAACATGTTGAATGTGGAGTTAGTATGCGGTCATCTAACAGCCGACAACGGTTCTCCCCTAGTAGTTCACTCGGGTTTCTGTCAATTTTCAAAGCCTACTCTAGCATTGGATTAGCATAGAGCCAAGCCAAATCCTACCAGACTAGCACACGATGACCTGGACGGGTTTTGGATATTTTAAACGTATCTAAAACCCATTAAGGAAATTACGTTGTGTTAAAATGGTCTATGACCAGAAAGAAACTGCATGCCCACCATGTGCTAATTGGAAACATTTTGTGTGCCTATGTGTTAAACCATTGTTCATGGGGTTGGGGGATTAACCGTGCTTTATTTTTGCAGATGAATACCAATTTGTAATTTGATATGGTTCTCGAGGCACCAGATATGCTAAAAATTTCATGGGGTTGGATGAATACCGAGGAACAAAGGAAAGTGACCAAATGTTTCAGAAATCTTCCCTCTTTGTTGATCATGACTGGGTGTAGGGATTTGATTTAGTTCATCACCGGCTATAGGACCGAGATAAGATGGTGTTCAAATTTGAGGATGACATAGAGATAGACACGACTTTAGAGGAGCTTCGGGATATGATAGACAACATGGGGACTAGTTTAAGAAGAAGAAAGAAACCCGATCAAAACCTCTTTATCCCATATAAGCCTACCCCTAACCAAATTCCAAAAATATTTTCCTTATCCCACGGCAACTGGATGTTCGGTCCACCCATAGCCTTTAGAGAGTTACATAAACGATTTGGGACCAAATAAGGATTTGTGGAACACCCTATAAAGTTTAAATCCTTTGCCGAGTGAGAAGGCACGCGACCTTTGGCCTTCCCCATTTGCTACTAGGACTCATGGTATTTCTGAAAGATAGAAACCAAACCATAGACACCCGAGTCATTTCGATCACCCATGCTATCTTTCATATCTTAATCACAAATGGGGAATCCAAATACTTTGACCTAATCCCTATTATTCTTGCTGACTAAATCGAGCCTTAAGCAAATGCCGAAATCATTACCATTACTTCCAAGGTCGTAACATACTCCGACAATAGTGGATCATTAAGCACTTAAGCAAGGTGGGGGGTATTTAATATTTGAGCAAACAAACAGGGAAAGATGACCTTTACTCCCATTGCCCGAACAAAGGACAACAAACTAAGGAAAGTTGGGATTTCATCTTCTTTAGAATCAAAGAGGGTAGCATACAATGGATGTTGCCCAATTTCATATTCGATTTCGTTGCCATCAAGGGGTAAAAGTGTCCATTTATACCACTTATAGGAATTCGAGAGATCCTCCCTTATGTGAAGTACTAAGGTAGTTTGGTAGCCCAATCATACCCCATATAAGAAACATGGAGAAATTCATAGTCGACTACGAAGAGGAAAAGATCCAAATGGATTGAGACATAGTCCGAGAATAGAATGGTCGCACTATTTGGGGTCTAGAGACTATAACTCAAGATAGGTTCAGCTCGGGCTATGATGAGAATTATAGAGATTGGTTAAGGGTCCCCCTTGCAATCACCCTTGCCCCTGGGCCTACCCTTTATTATTGCGTCCAAGACAAGTAGTCAAAGTCCAAGATCAAGGCTTTCTTGATCCAAATACGAGCCGATGATAAGGATACAAAATACTTGGAGAAAATTGAGAATGATAAAACCATCATAGACAGTTTGACACAAGAGTTGGATTTCACACAGGATTGTCTGTTAGAGCTTGATGATTGAATGAAGAGAACAATGGATGACACCACTTTGATGACTTTCACAGACAAGGGGTTTTTGATGGATGCCGTGCTAACATCTACTCATCTCCACATCCAGACCGCCCTTCGAAGGGCCAAGAGGGAAAGGATCAAGAGAGCTTCGTCATCATCCATTGGAGGACATTTTTGCTGATATTATTTTTTATGCTTTATGATCTTTTGTAATCCCTTAGGGGAAAAGATTATGAATGAAACTATAATTTTATGGGGCAATGGTTTAATGCAAATTACACATTTGTGTTTCAAATCGACTAGGTTGACTGCTTTATAAATGAGACTAGCATAATTTATTGCATGATTATATGATTAAATGCTTATGTGTTTCATGCATTTCGTTTAAATGATTAGCTGATCCCCTGTTCCGACTACTATCCCAAACAAAAACACAAGGAAATACCAATTAGCCAAAAATCATGAACATAGAAAACTAACCCTTTGCACCTCTTAAAAATTTTGATTTTCTACCAATGGATGGACGAATAAGTCGAAGCAACACCGCTAGCAAGAAAGAAGGGTCGTTTAGTAGGAAAATTCGCAAGCTAGAGGAAAAGATCGAATCGGTCAGAGCCAAGATCAAAGAGGCCGACCAAATTTTGAACCTAGTTGAGAACCCACCCAAAGAGACTACGGAGTTGGAGTGTTACCAAGGGAGCCCGTCAGACAAGGCCAAGGGAATGGCACCAAGTTATGTGCCTTTGAAAGTCAGAACCGAGACTCTTGAGGAAGAAGATTAGAACCCCAAGAAGGAGTTTGAACTGCAAGAGTAAACCTGGCCATCCAAAGAGGCCACCACTGCCGCCTATGTAGCCCAAGAAGAGGACAATGACGTAACCCAAAGCCATTGATTGTCCTTACCGTGTCATGCCAAAGCATATGCGATGCGAAGAGATCTTTAAGAAGATGGAGAGTGTATGTGTTGCATATGCTAGCTATGAGAAGCTACCACCTTGCGCTCCGATCTATGCGCACAAGAGGTGCCCATTTCACAAGAACTAACCCGCCCACACGGCGGACGAATGTTTAGCTCTAAGAAGAATTATTATGAGAATGATCGACGACAAGACAATCCACAAGTTATGAGGACATCAATCTTTATTTGTCCACGACACGGTCACTCCAAATGAAGGAATCACTTTGGACACCCATATTTGGCGTTACAACTTCACCATCTTTAAGCACTCGTACACTATTATTTTCCAGAAGTTAGAAATCACCGGGAAGGGTTGTCCAGTGAAGGTCATTTGGAAGCCTTTGTCGAGCGGGCTAAGTCAGCAAAGGATCTGTTTGTTCCATTCAGGAGCACCGGGCATGATATCGAGAAATGTGAAGCTTTTCAGTTCGAGTTGGAACACTTAGTCCATATCAGGGGAGTCTGGGTAGTGCTCCCACTTTGTTATCAGGAAGTCGGGCCTTCGACCAAACGATTGGTTGTAAGGATAACAACCCGTTTCAATCTTGAGAAGAGATCACTTTCGTTTAGACTTAAGGGAGGGTCCTTTATTGTAATTGTCAAAGTTTGTCCCCTTCCCCTTTTTTTTATATGTTACGTTCGACCTGATGTCCTAAGGAGGGATACGTAGGAAGCCCTTATCTTGCCCGGTCTGGGAAAGCTTTTAGGTAGTATAAGTTTAGAAAAAATATTTATATGTTTCCTGCAGAGGGATACGTAGGTAGTCTACGTAAGACTCGGTCCCTATATTATACAAAATATATATATATATATTCCCATAGTTATTTAACCTAAGCAAGCGTCTAGAAGACTGTCCAAAGCAGTTCAACCATAGACTATCATACCAAGATCCAAAGTGACTCAAGAGGGCCAAAATACGCAAAAACCTCGGAATTAAAGGATCAATCAAGCGTTTAAATCAAATACATGAATTTTGTGTGCTCTATGTGCTTATATGCCAAACTACGTGCAATATCTTGCCTTTTCTATTATCATCTAATGCACTAACGTCATTTTGTTTTGAGTTGTGTTTCTCTTATAGAAAAGGTTGATCCTTGTTGTTCCACGCTTCACTAGATCCAAAGCTATTATAGCATCCCTTTCCAAACAAAACAAAGGCAAAGCAACAATGACTGATACTTCAAAAAAAAAAGCACAATCAGAACGAACCCGTCATCAGGGACTCTCCCCCGTTGAACCAGAAAGAACCCTCGCACTCCGAGGATGTGATAAACATGCTGCTGGAGAAAGTTGCTGACTTTCTGGAGAAGGTCACAAGAGCTGAAATGGCTAAAGAAACATTTGTTGAAGCAAAGAGGCCTTTTCCGCCTTTTTCATCTCTAAGCTCACTACTACCCAACTATTTTCACACCTACCTGCAGGAATAATGACATACCCTACTAGTCTAAGAACATCTTACCATACCCCACCACTACTCAACACTGTCCAAATTCCTAGAACGGTTCACTCAGTACCATCATACCAAGCACCTCAGCCCACTAACACCCACACTACTGTGTGTCCAAGCATCATCTCTTTACCAACAACAAAGACTACCCCTACAGCCAAAAGCCACCTCACACACGCAACCATTTTTTCCATACCCTGTCATGCCAAGTGCATTCTCTTTAGATCACCAAGAACTTGACCACTATGAGGAGATGGAAAGGGCTTGGAGAGCAGAACAAGATAGGCGAGACAAAGAAATAGAGCGCAAGATGGCTAAAATACTGGAACAGTCCACGAGAGCCACCCGTAAGGCAACAAGATTGAGCTATGATTATCTTTGCATGCACCTAGGCTGAGATATGCTCGAGGGTTTCAAAGTGCCTATGTTTGAAATGTTCAATGGAACGGGCAATCCCAAGGCCCACATACGAGTCCATTATGATCAACTGGTCGGTGTCAGGAACTACCCAGCACTCATTATAAGGCTATTCAGCAAAGGTTTGACCAGAGAAGCTTCTGAATGATTCACCACGCAAGACATTAGCTGATGGGCCACGTAGGAAGACATGGCGGGGTCCTTTATTTAAATATTCTGATTCAACGTTGAAACAGTATCTGACCGATACTACTTGGAGAAGGTCGAGCAAAAGTCAATAGAAAATTACCGCAAGTATGCAAGTAAATGGAGGACCGACGCCGCCCAAGTAAAAACACCAATGAATGAGGAAGAACTTGTCTCTGTTTTTACCTCATCACAAGAAATAGACTTTTCCAATCGAATGTTGTCAATAGTCGGGAGGCTATTCTTTGAACTAGTGAAAATGGGGTGGCCATAGAAGATAGTCTCCAATCTAGAAGAATCATAAGTGTAGCCGGCAAAGCTGCCGGACAAAGCACTATAGGGCTGGCCAGAAAAAAGAAGGAGGACGTGGCAAACATTTCCCATACCCCTAGCCTAAAAACCCAAAAGAGGGAAAAACTACGATCTGCCGTCAATATCTATCAATCACCACCATCAAATGCCTACTTATGCACAACGTATAGCATTGTGCCCGTTTACTATGCACAACCCATTTTTCAAACACCATCACCACATTACCAAGCTCCATAAATAAACTGCCAACCTCCATAAACAACCTTCCTTGCATCACCTTCGAACTACTAAACTCCATACCCAAATTACCAAGCCCCCGCACCTGCTCACAGAGCCCCACAAAATAACACACCAATGAACTACAAAAATTAACCACCGCCAAATACCTATAACCTGCCACGTCCTAACTTACAAAAAAAAAAAAAGCCTGCTCCTGTGTTCACCCCAATACTAAAAATAAGAACCACACTGTTCGAGAGATTAAAAG
Organism: Lycium barbarum; assembly: GCF_019175385.1. Classification (NCBI taxonomy): domain Eukaryota; kingdom Viridiplantae; phylum Streptophyta; class Magnoliopsida; order Solanales; family Solanaceae; genus Lycium; species Lycium barbarum. The sequence continues at coordinate 94,230,268 of NC_083344.1, forward strand.
CTGCAGGAATGATCCAAGCGGTCCCGCCAAAGGTTGTCCATCCTGGAAATAGATTCTTCTGAATGGATCAAACATGCGCTTACCATTCTGGGTGAAATGGACACAGTACCGAGGACTGCAGCAATATGAAGCATAAGATACAAGATATGATCGACAAGAAGGAAATCACTCTTCAGACTGCTACACCAAACATAAACACCAATCCTCTGTCTAATAATGGTAACAACACGATCCATATGATAGAAAGGGAGGAAGATTGGGCTATATGCAAGTCTGTGATCCGACATCCAGTCCAAGCCCTAGAGCAAATAGTGGTGTTTCTCATAATACAAGAGCACCCGCGATTCAAAGTGCTAATCCCCGCGCCAATCATAGTCTATGTATCTCCTGAAGTGATAATTACACCAAGGAAAGAATTCATTGTGCAAGCAGCAGTTGCCCATGGAATAACACGATCTAGAAGATGTTATACTCCCGAATAATTAGCCCAAGGAGCGCCAAGGAAAGAAGGGAATCAAAAGAGAGCCATTACTGAAAGCGAGGCCGAAGACTTTTGGTGTCGGATTTAGCCCAAAGAATATTCCCTTGTGAGACATCTCAAGAAGACACCGGCCTAGATATATTTGCTAGCATTAGTATTGAGTTTGTCTCAACACAGTCTGGCCCTAATGAAGGTACTAGACGAAGCCCACGTCCCCGCAGGGACAATTAGTGAAAGCCTGGCTGAAATGGTCGCGCATATCATGGGTGAACACTAAATCTCCTTTACCAGTGAAGAACTGCCGAGGGAGGGCACGGCGCACAATAAAGCGCTACATATCACCGTGATGTGCTGGAACAAAGTGGTAACATGGGTTTAATTGATAACGGGGCTGGCCTCAATATTTTCCACAACTCCACTCTTAGCCAATTAGGCCATGATCTGAGAAAGATCCATCAAAGCCGCACGAACGTAAGAGCGTTTGATGGAGCTCAATGTATCTTGTCGGGGAAGTTGACCTTAGCATCCAGATGGAGCCGGCTGAGTTCATTGTCGAGTTCCAAGTTATGGAAATTGCTGCTAACTACAGCTTGTCGTTAGGAAGACCATGGATACATATGGAAGGAGCTATACCATCCTCATTGCACCTGGCTATAAAGTTTGTAATGATGGAAATGAGGTCATGATTCACAGAGAAGGTAGTATCCATAACTACCCATACAACTCAGTGCCGGTCATCGAAGAAATCCCTAAAGGAATGAATTTCCACATAGTAGAGTTAGTGGAGAAGGCTCACAAAGAAGATTCCGCTCAGATACCTATGCCTGCGGTCTACAAAATAATCCCCACCACTATGCTCCAAAAAGGTTCGAATTCGGATAAGGTCTCGGGAGGGATATATATGGCATCACAGAGCCAGTCCCCATTCCACAAGACAATTTCCACTTTGGGTAGGGGTATACTCCCAATGATGATGAGATTTTCGAAGCCAACGGGAAGAATAAAGGGTACATGATGCTGCACAAGCCAATTCCAAACGTGTACCGGTCATTCCCAGTGAGGATGCCCATGCCGAATTATGGAAGCATAGAAGAAGGGTTAGGAAGCACAGAAGAAGGGTTAGGAATTGTCTAGTGGTTTTGGAAGAGTGCACTGAAGCGCCCAACCTTCGCGGCTAATCTGGGTTAGCAACTATCCAACTGGACCTCTACTCCGGTCTTAGCTCTTCGATAGAGAAATGATGAATTTATGCTTTAAAATCGTTGAGAATCGGTCGAGGCCCGATTACTCACCATTTGTACTTTCTATTTATCTCGTAATGTTTTCAAAAGATGGAAATGACTTAATGTTGATCTGAGTCAGAACCATAGTTTATACTCCTTTTTAGTCAAAATTAATGAAGCCTTAAGTTATGATAACCTTTCTTTTATTTACTTGCGCGTATGTTTCATACTAACCTTTATTTGCCTTGATTTTGCAGTAATAAAAACAATAAAACAACCTTAAATGTCATGACATGTCTCAAAACAAATGAGTAGATGACGTAGGAGAAGAGGAATACGCAGAATACGACGAAGAGATAATGTTGCCTGAGGGTCTCGTAGTAGAAGTAGAGCAGTTTGAAAATGAGCAAAAGCCGAACCTACATGAAACAGAAGCAATCAATCTAGAAGATAAGGAAATAATCAAGGAAAATAGGATAAGCGCGCATTTGGATGCACCTAAAAAAGAAGAGCTAATAAACTTGTTGAAAGAATATGTGGATAGTTTTGCATGGTCATATGCTGACATGCTAGGACTAAGTACCAGCATAGTAGCTCACAGATTACCCATACATGCGGGTTTCGCTCCTGTCAAGCAGAAAACCAGGTAATTTAAGCCGGATCTTAGCATCCATATCAAGGATGAAGTGGAAAAATAGATTAAGTTTGGAGTACTGAAAGTGACTTCATACCCGACATGGTTGGCCAACATAGTACTGGTACCTAAGAAAGACGGGAAAATCCGAATACGCATGGACTATCGGGATCTCAACCCGGTCAGTCCCAAGGAGAACTTCCTACACCCAAACATCCACATAATCATCTATAACTGTGAAAAACATGAGATACAATCATTTGTGAATTTCTTTGTAGGATATCATCAAATCTTGATGAGCGAAGAGCATGCAGAAAAGACAACATTCATCGCCCCATGGGGAGTGTATCATTACAGAGTGATGCCCTTTGGTCTCAAGAATGCTGGCGCCACTTACATGAGGGCTACGACCACCATCTTCCATGATATAATCCACAAAGAAATTGAAGTATACGGGGATGATGTGATCATCAAGTCACAAGTGAAAGCTCAAAGCACACTACACATTTGCGGAAGTTCTTTGACAAACTCCGGAAATTCAATCTAAATCTGAACCCGGCCAAATGTGAATTTGGAGTACCTGCTGGAAAATTGTTGGGATTCATAGTTAGCCGAAGGGGCATAGAGTTATATCTGTCAAAGATCAAATCTATCGTAGAGCTACCCCCATCCAAAGACTAAGAAAGAAACCATGAGCTTCTTAGGAAGGCTAACTACATTGGACGATTCATAGCCCAGTCCACCATTATTGTGGAACCAATACTCAAGCTGCTAAAGAAGGACGCACCGACGAAATAGACTAAGAATTGTTAGAAAGGATTTGACACCACCAAGATGTACTTGTCCAATCCACCGGTCTTGGTACCTCATAGGTGTTGCTATACTTGTCTGTATCGGATAATGCGTTCGGATGCATGTTAGGACAACATGATTAAATCGGCAATAAAAAGCGTGCAATATATCATCTGAGCAAGAAATTCACCGCTTGCAAAGCGAGATACACGCTGGTGGAAAAACATGTTGTGCCTTGGCATGGGTAGCCCAAAAGCTGAGACACTAAAGTACATCTTTTGCCAGCCTATGCCTATCGGGATGTTGGCCAACTGGCAAACGCTATTGAACGAATTCGACATTGTATACATAGCACAAAAGGCCGTCAAAGGACAAGCATTATCAGACTTACTAGTCGAAAGCCCAGTTGATAATGATTTCGAACCCACTTTCCAGACGATGGAGTACTGACGATAGAAGACAACATAGTCGAACCCTATTCGGGATGGAGATTATTCTTAGATGGTCCAGTTAATTACATGGGTTCAGGAATCGGAGCAGTCTTGGTATAAAAAACTAGGCAACATTACTCGATGGCCGCAAAGCTCAAATTTCGATGCACCAACAACGAGGCAGAGTACGAAGCCTGTATTCTAGGCCTCAGAATGGCTTTGGATATGGACATCCAAGAGTTATTGGTCAGAGGTAATTCAGATTTGTTGATCCACCAAGTACAAAGAGAATGGGCCACTAAGAATGCCAAGATCTTGCCGTATGTGATCTCGCGCCAAAGTTGTGCAAGAAGTTCAAGAAAATCAATTTCAACCATACGCCAAGGGCTCAAAATGAGTTCGCTAAAGCTCCCGCTACCATAGCATCTATGATACAACATCTCGAAAGTAGTCACATTGACCTGCGGGAAATAAATTTAACAGAAGAGCATGCTTATTATTCCCATGTGGAAGCAGAGCCCGATGGCAAGCCATGGTATATTGAGTATACTTGGAAAAAAAAGAATACCCTGAGAACATCTCAAGCAACCAGAAGAAAACAATTCGGAGAATGGCCAACAGTTTCTTCCTGAACAAGAAGGTTCTTTACAAAAGAATGCCAGATCTAGGATTGCTCAAATGCGTGGACGCCGCCGAAGCTGTGAAGTTATTGGAAGAAGTACACTCTGGAACCTGTGGACCCCATCTGAATGGGATCATCCTGGCCAAGAAGGTCCTCCGAACGGGTTACTATTGGAAGACAATGGAAACGATTGATGCAAATTTGGGCAAAAATGCCAAATCCCTGGAGATCTAATTCGAGTCCCGCCAAATGACTTAACGTTATGAGCTCATCTTGGCGATTCATCGCCTGGGGCATGGATGTCATTGGACCTATTGAACCTGCCGCATCAAATGGACATCGATTCATATTGGTCGCTATCTATTATTTCACTAAATAGGTAGAAGATATATCGCACAAATCGGTGACAAAGAAGGTAGTAGCTGATTTCATACGAACCAACATCATATGCTGCTTTAGCATACCAGAGTCCATCATAACGAACAATGGAGCAAATCTGAGCAGTCACTTGATGAAGGACATCTGTGAACAACTCTGAATAACCATCGGAATTCAACTGCCTATCGACCACAAATGAATAGAGTTGTGGAGGCAGCCAACAAGAATATCAAGAGGATATTAAGGAGAATGAAGGACAACTACAAGCGTTGACATGAACAGTTGCCTTATGTATTGTTGGGATACCGAACAATGACTCGGACCTCAACAAGAGGGACTTCATATTTGCTTGTCTATGGCACCGAAGCAGTCATACCGCTGATGTATAAATACCATCACTAAGCAGTTGGATCTAATTGATGAGAAGAGGATGGTAGCTGTGTGTCACGGTCAATTATACCGACAAAGAATGGCGCGCGCCTTCAACAAGCGAGTCAGCGCTCAACGTTTCCAAATAGGGAAAATGGTACTCAAGCGAGTGTTTCCACACTAAGATGAGTACAAAGAAAATTTTGCACCCAACTGGCAAGGACCATACATCGTTCGCAAAGTGCCCTCCGGAGGAGCAGTGATACTAGCAGAAATGGATAGTCAAGAGTGGCCCAAAGCAATCAATTCCGACGCTACCAAGCGGTACGCGTGAAGACACGCTTCTTAGTTTTACTAGTTATTTATTTGCTAGTAATATTTATCTCTTTGCTTGTAATCGTTTTGTAATAGATAGAAAAAACCAAATGATTTCCTTATAAAATGAACTACACAGTGACCTGACTTCCCCACATTAGGATACGTAGGCATTCCGTTTGGGACCCGATCACATTATTAACGAAAAACCAAAACTCAATTACTTTATTTTGAACTATGCCCAACCTGATTCTTGCTGCGACAGGATCCGTAGGCTCTCTTTGAGCTCGGTGGTACCAAACAAAAAACCTAAGAAACCCCTAGGATGCCATAGAGATAAGACTTCGAAGAGAAGTTAGAATTGGCGCAAGAATTTGCCACACATATCCAAGTGTGGCAGAATTTTTGAGAGGATCTCAAAAATTCCTTCAACAAGTCCAGCCTAAGAATCAGACAATCCAGCATCTCAAACTGGGTCTCAAAATTTCTTGCCACAACAGTTCACACCTGAGAGGCAATAGACTCGAAACCCTAAATTGGGGTAGAAATTTTGAGAGGGTCTCAAAATTTCTTACGTCAAAATTCAAATGCAAGAGTTCGCTGAAGCAAGATTTAAACTGGGGAAGAATTTTTTGGAGAGTCTTAAAATTCCACACAAGGGAGTTGCATCTTCAACCATCAAACACAGCAAAGGGCGAAAGAGTCCTCATTTAAATGCGCGTGTCTTGACAACCAATTTAGATAGCTTTCAAAATTTACATTTTTCCTTTTGTGAACAAAATCGCTAAAACTTTTATCAACAAATGTATATATTGTTTTAAGATAAATTCACCTTTTCAAACTATTAAACCCAAGAGGATCGGGCCCAAGGAAGCAGACCAAGCCAGCAAAGCCAAGGCACAAACGAAGAAAACAACATGGATCAATTTTATAAGAAACTAACATTTTCTGATGCAGGTCTCTGGCGCCGTCAGGAGGACGACCATTTATCTAACTTTATTTGTTCATAACAGGTAAAGGCAGCTTATCGGAGGAAGATCCGGACCGCAACCAAGTCAAGGGAGCTATAAGCGGTTTTAAATGCCATATCTAGCTAGAATGGGTTAACAGAGGAATAAAATGCCACAATGGCAAATATCTAGCCAGAAAGGGCTGAAAAAAAGGGTCAAAATGCCACAAGGGAAAATATCTAGCCACAAGGGCTACACGGGACCAATGGCATCAGAGCAAACATCAGACCAAAAGGGCCACAATCAGTATAAAGGACGAAAGAAAGACGATTTAGCCGAAGGGGCCATATCTGTTATTTACATGCCAAGAGGGTCATTCATATCAAACTGCCGAGAGGGCCATTCATCCAAATTGTTGAAAAGGCCATCCATCCAAACTGTTGAGAGGGCCATACCGCCAAGAGAGCCATACTGCCAAGAGGGTCATACCGCCAAAAGGGCCATGCTGCGAAGAGGGCCACACTGCCAAGGGGTCCTTACCGCCAAGAAGGTCATTCTGCAAGAGGGCCATACCACCAAAAGGCCCATACTGCCAAGAGGGCCATACCGCTAAGAGGGTTATTCATACGAGTCGCCAAAAGGGCCATTCAAGACAAACTACCTAGATGGCCATTTTATAAAAGCAAAGACGCAGGGCTAAGATAGTCATTCAGATTTCAACGGAGCCGAGAGGGTCAACCTGCAAAACCAAGAAAATACAAACCAAAACCATGCAAGAATGGTACAAGAAGAACAAGACCAAGAAGTCAACCACAACATTAACCCAGCAGATAGAAGCAGGTTAGCAGCAGCCAAAGAGATGAGCAAGCTGATCAAACCAAACCCAGAAACATGCGGAGAAAACGTGAAACTTTTTCTTATGTAGCCGGTCAAGATAGGGTGCTTATGAGAATCAAGCTCTCCGGCCAGGAAGTAGAAGATCGCTCCACCCCGTGCTCAGCCTAAATTAACATCTAGCCTGAGATATGTCGGAAACTCAGAAAACAGGGTTCGGCCATATATTTGAAAATTGCATCAAAAAAGAGAAGTATTTTTAAATTGGTCAGCCAAAAATAAGGGTTTGTCAAATTTCGATGATCAAGGATGGGCCCGCCATCCCCGTACACCAAAGGGGCAGTTCTCGACACTTAATTTTTGACCTTCAATAATTTTATTTAACTGTCTAGAGTTCTTGGAACTCAAACGGAGTGAAATATGTATTTTCATAAACCAAAGTGATTTTTACAAAATTATTTCGATAATATTTTGCCGTTTTTATTTGGCAAAATGAGTGCAAATATATATTGTAAGACATTTAAAAGTAATTTACATATTTCACCATTAATATCAAAGTATTTTTCAAGATTAATCAAGAAAATAGTTCAAAACAATTATTCGATTATTTGTCTAAATTATTAAATATCAAATTGACAAATATTTTACTCCATCGATTCAAGAAAATTGATTAATTAAATGAAATAATCCTTTTGCCTCTCAATTTCAAATTGCATTTTGCATTTTTGTGATTCAAATTGATTACAATTAATCATTTATTTAATTGTGGTTACATTTGAAATTAATTGTTAGGTGTTAATTACGGCTATAATAAGAAATAGACACTTAGTTGTTATGTGTTAATTCGGCTATAATTAAGATATTTAATTAATTGCCGTTTTTGCAATCATGGCTATTAGATAAATTGCGCGATTTGTCTCTCCACATGTATACATGTGTATATGGGTGTATACATAAATATATATATATATATATATATATATATATATGTGTGTGTGTGTGTGTGTGTGTGTGTGTGTGTGTGTGTGTAAATCACGTATAACACACGTATATATGGGCCATTTTCCCTCCCTTCATCTAAAGGATCAAGTCCAACCCAATAAGGCCAGACCCGGCCCCACGCCTCATCTGCACATAAAACATATACGCACCAAACATACCATAAGGTCTTGTTGTTACAGAGAATAAGGGTTTTGGTTGAAACCCTAGGCACCGCCTTGTCCTCTCTCTTCTCTCATCGAGTCAGCAGGCCAAAAATGGCAAAATTCCATTGCAAAATAGCTTCGTGCGGTGTTGTTCAACCGTTTGGAGAAAAGCAATTAATGCGTGCTCTCTCTCTCCACCGAATACCAACCAAACGAGGTATAACCCTCTACTATTTTGCCTTTTTCTATGCATTTCACGATCAAATGGACTGAAATCTTAATGGGTTTTGTTGTATATGATTTTGAATCTCGATTTTTGATTAGTTAAAATTGATTTGAGGGGGAATTCAACAGAATTTCCCCTCAAAACTCACTTGTCCCACATTGAATTAGGGTTTCACAACCTTCATATTTGGGGTTCTATCATATGTCACAATTAGTCATACATTGAAGCTCGTAGGTCAACCGTATTCTATGGATCCTTAATACTAGAGTGCTCAAAACCCTTACCTCGAACTCTGGTTTTAAAAGGATTTACCTCTGGTTTGACTAAATCCTTTTAAACCGATTTTCCTAATTTCCTTTATAAAAGTAGGTGGTTATTTTAAAAATATAAAATCCAAATAGATTTCACAACCTGTTAGTAGCTTTTATGCACCCACGTAAAAGTAAAACGTAACAAAGTTCACACCATAACTCAACGAGTCACAACACTTAGTGCAAAAGAGTCTCGCTACGCTAAGATCATATTCTTATCCAAATTCTAAACCTTGATACATATGTTCATCTCACCAAGATATCTTCTACACAACCAACAATCAATTTATACATTACAAACCAAGAGCAGACAAAATAAGGGAAAACCACAATACGATCAATCTAATGCATATGAATGTGATGGGATGCAAGCAATGGCCAGTATCTCAACCTATACACACATACACCACACGAAATATCAACGTCTTGAAAGTCATGACACGCAGGGGACCTATGGCATCCATGTACTACTCCCTCCGAAAAAAACCCTCGGATCACGAACACACATACCTTCCGCTCTGGTAATAACCTCGGATCACGAATTCACATAATTCTTTCATCAAATTGTCATGTTTCTTTATCATTGTTTCCACAATATTTCATCATCAGAACCATATCACTTTTGCCATTGTTTCTATTATAACCACATCAAGTAACTATAAAGGATGCAGAATGAAATGCATGAATGAATGTAAAACTCAACAATGGTAATCATAAGAGTGTAATGACCATAACCAATCAACCATGACCAAGGATTCAACACACCAGTTGACCTCGAGCACATATACAATGTAAGACATTGCTCAATTCATAAGCCTAGATGGAACTTCTAACTCCCAAGCCAATTAGTCAATAATTTAGACTTCTTCAAAATCACAGTTTGCACATAGAAGGTCATAATATGGATAGTCATACCAAGAATGATAGAGATAAAGGGAATGACGCATTGCACTAAGAATATTCTCAACCACGAAATCGATCTCACCACAACTTCTAGTCCTAATTAAAGGGCATCGACACAAAATCATTGTATGGGCGGCAAGCCTAACATCGCAAACACAACAACAAGACAATATCACAAGATGGCGACAAGCCTCACACAAGACAATACCAACCTAAGAGTATTCATCCCAACTTCTTGTTCGAAGACTTATGCATGCTTTCTCCATCAACAACTACTAATTACATACGAAATTCCAATTGGAGCCTAACTCAAGTAAGAACAGGTGCCTCAAACACCCACTCGAACTTCACCTTCATTCTTGGGGGAAAATGCCTAGACGAGAGAGGTCTAACAAGATAATTAGCTCATGTAAGTAACACGTTGAGAATACTCAATTTTCTACAACTCTGGAAGGATTCAAAGAAACCTAAAGACTAATGACCACAGGCCCTCAAAAGAAAAATTGGAACTTTTCTTTTAAATTAGAGTACTAGGTTTTCCAACGATCAATAACCTAAAATTCAAGTTTATCCAACCCCAAATGAGCTATCAAATCCTCTAAATACCAAAACTCCTAATTTCAAGAAAACCCTACACTTAACCCATTTAAGAAATCCAATTTAGAAATAGAGATTTGAGCTAGAAAATAGTTCCCCAGGCCAACCCCTAAATTAGTAATCCTTATCCATCAAGTTTTAGTTTAAGAACACCTTTATTCGCCTAGGGTTTACAAGAAAAAGAACTTTCCCCAAACCCCTAAACTCTTAATCATGAGGTTTAATACAATGGAATATAAGGGACAAAGATGGAAGAATGAGATAGATTTTGACCTTACCTTTCCAAGGACTCATGAGCTCTCTTGAAACTGCTCTCAATCTGGAAATGGTGACATAGGGTGAAAATGGGGTCCAATCCCGAAATGAGGACTTTAAATGCTAAGGCAGATTCAACGTCTTTCGCTTACGCAGATAACTGTCCACTTGCATGAAGGAGACTCTGCGGAACATGTTATGCAAGTGTGAAATCATTAAAGACTTAGGACTGCTTGCCAAGGCGGAAGAAAACTCACAGACGCGGAATATCCACTAAAAATATTATTTGCTTCAGATTTGGCATTATTGCATGCATATGAACCATTGTGCGGATCACCAAAGGTATAATCGCCAATTATCACACTCATTCATAAATATTAGGCCTGCTTCATCTGAAATCATCCTATTAGACCAATCCTTAAAAGTGGATTCTCGTTTCAACAAAGTAATAAAATAGTTTAACAAGCTTATACACACACACGAAGTTCTGCAGATAAATACAAAGATAAGAAAATTAATAATGGTGCAGTAAGAGAGGTATAGTTTGCTTACTACAAATCCTTTAGAGTTGGACTTGTATTATGTTGAATGCTTATTGTGGTTTAGAAAAGGAACAACTAATTGTGGAATTTAATGCCTAGGTGAATATTATCGGTAGAAGATAAAGGCATAAGAGAAGGAGCAACACAATGTCACAATCTTTACTTCACGACAGGCAAAATAGATTTTATAGAAAGATTATCAAAGAGAAAAGCAACATGAACAAACCTCTTGACACAATTTAGAATATGAATTCCACAAGCTTATGATTTCAATTATAATCATATTGAATGTAGTACATACTTATTACCTTTCTCTTTAAATTGTGAATATCGTTTGCTTTAACAAACTGCTCTCACTTTAAAATAGAAAGAGTTTTGAAGGGAAGAACAACAGTATTACTATAAATGATTTGAAAAATTTGTACGCAAGTCTAGCTCATAAATGATACCCAGTAAAAGTGTATTCCTTGGTGTAAATGATCTAATAAATTTGTAGTTGATTCTAAAAGTGTACTCCTTGCTCCCCCCTTTCAACAAATTTCTCACTAATGTAGATTATGTAATAGACACAATCATTTGAAAAAAGAACTTCACTAAAATAAATAGATCTAAGTTCTTGCACAAAAAAGGTATATCGAAAAAACATAGTTGTAAAACTGTATAGAACAACAAATGGAAGCAACTGCACTATATGCATTATAAGAGACACAAGGGAAAAACCAAATAAGAGCGACAATGAGGAACAAGAAAAGTGATCAATACCCTGCGCAAGTTCACAAGAATCCAAACTTACCGCTTGAGCGACATAGCACGTCATTACAGCAGAATTTGAGCAATCTAGAAGCATATCTTCAAAGAGCTGCAACAATAAAAAAGATGTCTATAAGGATTTAACAAAGAAGAAAATATGTCTTCTTTAAAGCTAAAACTTATGTGCATGTTCAATTGAGAAGACTCGTTGTTAAAATCAAATGACGAATGAGGGCACTAATAAATTATACTATCTACTTTTTTTTTTACAAGGTTATTTATAGTTTTTCTTGTAGACACAAATTACGACAAAATGTAGCAGTAGCTCAGTAAAAATACACAACACAAGCAAATGGAATGCATTCTAACATTTTTCTATAACACATCATAGGTATTGTTTACCAATATTGTGAAGTAGAAGTACACAATGTACCTTTGGACCTCCTGAATGATAGAAGAGTAAGTCATAGAGTACCTGGAGAAAGAAAAGAGAAAAAAAACTATTTAGTTGTTTCGGGCATATATTAAAACGCCTTTGGTTCATCAATCTGTACAGTTCCACAATAGGACAACCCAATTCACAGAAAGTACAAAAAGCACACATGCATCAATCAACAATACTAGATATTTGACCTAATGATGTCTTCTTATGAAAATTCTAGCTCTGACACAAGAAGCTACAACTTCCGCACCAGAGTTGAGCCAATGATCAACAATTGAAGATTCTCCAAAGAATATATTTCACATATAACTCAATCTACACTTATACTTGATAAACATAAATTCATACACGGTCATAAGTATGTTTAATCGTAGAAATTTATCGCTTGAAGAAATTTAAGATTTAAAAAAAGAGATAAAAAGAACCTCATAAATTGGCCAGCCCGAAAAAAGTTGAAACCATCATAACCTCATATGACATACTATATGATTCCTCTGAATGCTCCAAACACTGCATAACACCAAAAAATCAAGAAAACTTAATTGATAAGTCATGGAAAGTCAAAAAAAAAAAAAAAAACAAAACAAAAAGAGCACCGTGAAAACTCATAGAAGTAACGATGCGGAGGAAAAAGGAATAGAGACATGGGTTCAAGAAGTACAGAGGAAGTGAAGCCAGCTATCCCATAAATCAAGGGATGAAACACATGTCACTAAACATAAAATAATTGACCGCTAACTGAAATGCACACATAGTTGATCATATTAACGAAATAAAGACGTTAAATAAAGACGTTAATATACAAAAAATACACATTTGCTAGCTATTACTTATGTGGACAGCTATTTATGTCAATTTATAAAATAAAAAATAAAAATTGGATATTGACAACTATCCAAGTGTTCGGATATTAATTAATTCCTTCTCTCATGAAAAGTTGTCAATTAATTTTGATTATTATGATATGGAAAAGGCCAATGTATCATGCATGTCATGTTATTCATCCATGAGGCAAGCTAATCGAGATAGTTTACTCATATTGAACTCCAGCAGCCCTCACGAGCAATTATTAATCTTATAGATTGATTCTCCTTTGTTCGAACTCCTCATTTAATTTTGACAAAGTCGTATTTCCATGTATCGTTTCAATTTTATCGGATGTCCCTGAAGGGACACTCGTATCTGCCCATATACTAACTAATTTTATAATTGGCATCTGTATGCTATTCTTTTGACAACCAAAACACAGATTCCCTTTTGATCTCGTCTATTTTTTTTATAGGGGAACTTTATACTTTTATAAAATCAATCGAAAAACATCATGCTAGTTTTGAATTTACAAATTAACTTATTCAATCGTTTGGACTTGTACTCATTCATGTTGTACCATTCTCTTTACTTTTTTTTTTCTTTGCTTTGGTGCAAGAGTTACAATTTAGTAGATATTTATTCCTCTAGTTATAAGAACTCTTTCAATTATCAATACATGCAATTGTTATCATTTTTAAAAGCATTGAACTTCAAATAGAGATGGCAAATGAGGGGATGAGATTAAATTTGGACGAAACAAAACTGATCAAATCAGTAGATGGTCTGATTCAACCGATCCAAAGTTTGTTTCGGGTCAAGATGGGTCAAATGATGATGTAGATAATAAAATTCGTGTCGAGAAAATAATAATCAGGATAGGAAAATACCGCAACAATCGTAGTAATTGATTTCACGATAATGACTTTACTATCTCTATGAATTCTCTAATTCTTCTTTTTGAAAATATATTCAAGGGCTTTTGAGCTTGATCTTTAATTTGATGGACTTGATCTTGACTTGTATTTGAATTTAAGAGTTTGAAGCTTGATCTTGAATATGGATTTTATTTCTTACTTGTACTTGAATTCAAGGGCTTAAAGCTTGATCTTGTATCTTCGTCTTGATCTCTGAAACTTGTAGAGAAATACTTGAATGGAAAGAAATTTGCGGTGTTCGATTCACGAGTTCTCTTCAGCTTCTTGTTAGAGGTTTGGTCCCTTTTCTGAATTATGAAACCCTATTTATAGTTGCAGGATAGAAGAGTTGTGATAAGGATAAACACTTTTAGGCCAATCAGGTTTAAGTTGCATGACGATCTTTGATTTGTAGGAACATGTATTTGTACACGTGACACATTTTTATTAGCCTTTTGATTTGACCAGACATGCTATGTCATTTTGACATGTGGCATGAACCTATTGGCTCATTCGTTTGATTTGGCGTGCCACATCATTTGACATGTGGTACCAAACTAGGCCTCTAGAAAGATGACATCTTGGGCTTAACAAAGTGGGTTCGTTATTTGTAACCCAAATTAATGGACTAGTCCAATGAAATTGGATTGGACTTAAATAATCAATTTAACTATATTATCCCACTTATTTATTCGAACTCATATATATCAAATTGAATTTAGTACAAATTATTTTATGGATTTTTTCATGACCCAAACCTAGGTGAGACGGACCGGTACTTAGTGCCTCAACTTGACCGAAAGAATCAACCGGTAATATCTCATATTAGTATCATGTAGACCTAACATGTGAAAAGAAGATAAACAAAATACTTTGATAAGCAACTATCTGTATATAACAGTGACTGGGCAATAACTCATCTTGCAATCTGAAATGTAACATTTGTACATAACTGAAAGTGACAAAATATGCCTATGAAGCCTCTAAAATATTAGGACTGAACAACTGTCGCACTGTCGAGACAGGGCCCCGATCTACCCGTAATCTCTATACTTCAATAAAAATACTAGACTCAAATCAGCCCCTGATAGAATTGGAGCTCACAAACCAGTAGTTGAATGTCTGCAAATACCTAGCGAGGAAATCTGCCAATCTGTGCATCTGAACCTGCAATAACATGGCAGCTTTGCAAAAGGGACGTGAGTACAGAAAAAATGTACATGTATGCAAGCAGACAAGATATTATATGCAAATACAGAAACTCATATAAGAGACTGATGAAACATAATCAGATGAGTACTTTCGGAAGCTACGAAACTACCCATGGAATCACATGTCAAGTCTTATTGTACTTAGGTTATTTTGGACATTCTTCTAAGCCTTTCTGAATATATCTTTGGGCCGCTATGTGTAGCGAAATTTTTAAATCAGTCGTTGAAGCATTTGAGATCGTAATACATTAGATTCTTTTTTTAACGCTTTTAGAATGAATGGGCCATATAGCCCTTACATGGTATACAACATATAATATGAATTCAACCATGCACATGTGAAAGACAATGAAGGTGGCACCTATCTGTTTCAACCAGACCGTCTATAGGTTTCACCGTTACATGTATTGAACTATGCGTTTCATTAGTCCGTCTATAGGCAATCTTTAATATGCACCTATGTGTTTCAATCCTGCCGTCTATAAAGCATGTAACATATGAATATGATATTGTGGGCTGCCTTAAACCCCCAAACTGATCCATCCTAAGTTATTTGATACTGCGAGCTACCTCAAATCCCCAAACTGATCTGTCCTAATCTCTTTGATATTGCGGGGGACATACTTGTCCAGAAACCTCTGAGAAACAGAGCCCAAGTAAGTGAAGGTGAGCCGGGTGGCCTGCTGCTAACAAAATCTCTAAACCACTGCTTGGCCTCGACGATCATCTGAAATATTGTGTAGTCGACTCCATGACCCAACCAACCCCAAGTTGTGCAACCTCTCATGACAGATAATCAAGGCCTCGTAAGCATTCTCACTCGGCTTCCCATAGAACTTGAGAGGCTCCATCCTCCTGAACCTATCAAACATCTTATGCTCCACAGCAGACATAGTATGCTATTGGCCGTATGGGGAGTAATACCAGGAAAACCAATATCATAAAATCGAGGAGCCACAGTCGTTGCTGGGCCGGATTAACTCCTGGAGTCCAAAACTCTAGTGTAAGCATCTGGTTTGGAGTCTCACCGGCGACTTTAGTCTGGCAGCCGTCTGGAGTGACATACAAGAGTCCCGCTTAGGCCATCCTCTAAAGAATTTCAAGCATCCTAACCAAAGTGTTAAACAATAGCATAGCAATGAATCTAGGCTATGCCGGTATTGGTCCATACTCCTCAGACGGAATCAACTCATCCTCAGGAATAACCTATGGGTCAGAAGACTCTATCCAACCACGGTTCTGAGCGATGGTAGGTGCTTCCACGTGCACTCCATCCCTATCTCTCCCCCTGCATGTCCTATGTCTCCTTTCCGTGCAACAACATTGACAACGGGTACGTTGCGGGAGCAGGGTTCCTGAACTCCAGCAGCGGCTGATCTAGTCATCACCATCTGTGAGAGAATGAAACAATAAGGTTGTAATTTATGTAGAGTCAACTATGCACGATAAAAATGAAGGAATTGAAGTTTCCTAAATTTCCTATAGCCTCTCGAAGATAAGTATAGAGCTCTTCGTACTGATCTGCAAGACTCTACTGGACATAACTCTTGTAATCATGGGACCGATGAACCTAGAGCTCTGATACCAAATTTCCACGATCCAAAAATCATAAGTCGCGATGGCACTATTTTCCAACCAATAGGTAAGCCAACTCAAGGATTTTCCAATACAATAAAGTAAATAAGCGAAAGAAATTAAGAGAAAAGCCTAATATCCAAAATACTAAGTTCTTATAATAGAAAATGTGGAATCATAATCTAAAACCCACCAAAAATTGGTGTCATAAATATAAGAGCTTTCTAACAATAGATACAAGTCTGAATCTGACAATACACTGTCTGAATGCTAAAGGAAAGACAAAATAATAAAATGATAGGGGGAGGAAGGGTGTGGTGAGTCTTAGGGTTATCTAATCTCTTAAGAAACACTAAAGAACAAGATTAATTAAAGAGACAGACCCACTTCATTAGAAATAAAAATCATTCAATACATAAGCAAGAAAAAGAGATTTAATTCAACAGTTGATAATGAATATTCTCATAAACAAGATTCGAGTGAAAGAATAAAATACCACACACTTAAATATTCAATACATAACAAGGAATTGAAGAAAGGGTTAAGAGTTTGCTCGTTAAAGTGCTCCAATATCTCTTCCAAAGTGTTGGTTGATGAACCCTAGCTCCTCAAGCTTGAAAATATTGCCAAAGATGAAAATAACGTCCTCAAGTCTAGCTTTTATAAATTCCCAATTTTCTTACATCAAAATGTGACTAAAATAGCCCCAAATATTCAGTTTTACAAATCTGGCCATTTTTGCAATTTGAGCCATTTTTCTCATTTTCTTCAATTGCCTCTTTTGACTTGTTTTTCACTTGGTTTCTTCCCGATCACTTCTCAATCATATAAAACCTGTAAAATGAAAGTAAATGACATTAAATACACTATTTTCTCAATCAAACTTAGCAAAAATATAAGATTAAAGAAGAGATAAGTTGGTCAAATACCAACTTGTCAAACCCCCAAACTTAAACTATTGTTTGTCCTCAAGCAATTCAAAACATATAAATCTCCTTCCAAGGAATCAACTCAATAGTGCACCAACATCATACCAAGTCAAAAAGTCTACTTTAGGCACAAAAACATGACTTTAATTGGTGCCAACAATTAATCCAAAACATATGAATCACCAACTTCTCAACAAAAAAAAAAAAAATCAAGTGTTCACATCCTTTTACTAAAATACACATCCTTTCATTTAACTTTTAAATTTAAAATAATAATTATATTTAAACAAAACTCAACAATACCCCACTTGTTTAGATATAAATTAGGACTCAAAGATCAAGTTTTGTTCACGCATAGAGTAATGTATCTTTCGATTTGAACATTAACTTAGTACAATGTCACTAGAACAAGAACGGACTAAGATAGAGTATAAGTCTTGGAATACATCCCGAAAATACATAAGTTCTTCGGAATATAAAAGACAGAAAGTAAGGATAGCTGAAGAAGATCCGGTGCCATGGATCACACTAATGGCTCACCCCGAATTGACTAGATGGTCTCCTCAATGGCCAACAACATCCCCAGATCCACTCATGCTAGGAATAGAATCTGCACACAAAAAACTGCAGCAAGTGTAGCGTGAGTACGGGAAACAACGTGTACTTAGTAGCATCATCGACCGATCCTAACGAAAATAGAGACGAGGGTTGGCCTACGACTACTACTTCCACACTTAACCGCTACTAATCCACAAAAAAATATTCATAATAATTTCAACAATATCAAGTTAGAAGCCTAGGTGAAAGCTCATAATCTACAAGTCCATCAAGTTTCCAAGTAGGAATTTAAAGTAAATCAGGAACAACTCCAGCAAACCATAACCAAGAAATCAATGAGATAATATGATATGTAATGATATGAAATGTAGTGCAATGCAAGGCCTTTTTCCATCTCCCGATACACACATGTTCAAACATTAACGAATCGTAACCCATGGGAGACTGGCAAGGTCCATATACCAACGTGGCATTTTAGATCTCCCAGATCAAGTCGGGTCTCAGCCATTTTAGGCTTCCAATCACAATACTCGGCCCTTAGGCCCACAATACCTGTCACATAGCCAATCTGGCGCAAAATACCATCATTACACCTTCCGAAATCATTCTTAAATGCACATGAGATACTATAATAAGCATGAATATGACAAGCAACACAATAAGCAATCAAGTAAAGCAATAAAGACTCAATCTTTAGCTCTTTTCCACTTTTAAATGAGTATCTAGGAGTGATGAGAATACATAGTCACAACGAAACAGGTAAAGCAAAGAAACAGTAAGGTTCATTGTCCCCTCTTATTAGTCCAATTTTAACCAACTATGATGTTTAAGTTAAGGTTCATAATATCAAAATGCTTGAAATAGGAGTCCGACAGTCACAGCAAAGCCTTGCACTTTCGTAGAGCCTCCCATCGATCCCAATATTTTCAAAGACGGATCATACGTAAGAATACGAGTCAATCGATAGCCATATATCCATACAAAAGATTCAGGTCTAAAAAATTCAACCCTAAAACCCTGTCCTAAATCCCAAATATCAAAACTGTAATTTCATTGCAAAATCGAGTTCAATAGGGTCAAATTATTATTATATGAA
Organism: Lycium barbarum; assembly: GCF_019175385.1. NCBI lineage: Eukaryota > Viridiplantae > Streptophyta > Magnoliopsida > Solanales > Solanaceae > Lycium > Lycium barbarum. Next base: position 94,249,561 of record NC_083344.1, read on the forward strand.
CCCATACGAATCCAGTGATACCCAAAAAAGTATACTTCAAATCTGAACCCAAAAAATCACCCAAAAAAGGACTTTGAGCCAAAAATGGCAAAACAGGAAATTCGGACCATAAATAGTTTACGCATGATCTATAAAGTCTATATCTTAAAAATGAACCAAAACTATCCGCAAATTCATGCTCAAATGAAGAATTTCTTATTTCAAGCCTAGGGTTCAAAACCTCCGATTCCCCAATCCTAATCATGATTTCTAGTATGAAACCCTTAGTAATCTGTGATATAATCGTAAAAGGAAGGTTAGAATCTTACCCACGAGATGAATCTTGAAACACCCCTTTAAAATCTCCCAAATTTGAAGTCTAGAGCTCAAAATATATGAATAGGAAATAATAATTCGAACCAAGATATTTATCCCTCTATCTAGTTGTTCTCGCAAATGCGAGGCTCGCAAAACCGGCCCACTCTCAATGCTGGCCAAAGGTCACAAAAGCAGACATCACCAAGTTCGCAAATGCGAAACAATCTGCACAAATGCGGACCCAGTCTCGCAAATGCGGACAATTCCTCACAAAAGCGGGATTCGCAAATGCGAGATTCCCTTTGCAAAAGCTGCCACACCAAAAACCAAAAATATCTACCGACATCCAATTTCCATCCTCATCCGAGACCTCCCGGATACAAACCAAATATGCAAATCACTCCTAAAACACACTACAAACTCACTCGCGTACTTGGAATTTCCAAAAGAGATCATCTTGACCCAGTAAACACCAAATGCCTAAAAACTAGATTTCCAACCAGAGGACCAAAATACCCCTGAGTCCCTCGGGAACCAAACCAACTACTCAACCAAGTCAAAATCGACATTCCGGGCCTAATGGAATCGACCAAATTCCCCAAAAGACTTATTTACAACCAATGTTGACTTTGGGAAACCAAACACTCATGAATTTCTAAAAATTCTATTTTCTCATTCAAATCATATCTGAATGCCTCGGGAATCGCCCCACCCATTCCTACAAGTCAAATATACTCTAATGAAAGGGTCAATATGGGTAAAATAGTCAAAATAACCAAAATGCCCTAACATCATCCACCACATAAACACATGTTCATCCTCGAATGCAAAAAAAAATACACCTGAATCTCTTAAAGATTGGGATATCTAATCCGCATATCTGACTAAGTTACCTAAGTAGCCTCCCCAACCAAATGATGCCTCTACTGAACTTTTATCTAGGCAACCTTAACTTTCGGATTTATTTGTCCAAAATAACAACTGGCTCCTCTCGAAAGTCAAATTCTAATCAAGCAATACCAGCCCCACTGAACCACATGAGAATCGTCTGAATGGTACTTCTTGAGCATAGAAACATAAAACGCATGATGAACACCTGACCAACCAGAAGACAAAGCCAACTCATATGCTACCTCACCAATACGCTGAACGATATCAAACGAACCAATATACCTAGGGCTTAACTTGTCTTTCTTCCCAAATCTCATCGCACCCTTCATGAGTGAAACCTTCAACAGAACAGGCTCACCCACCATGAAGTCTAAGTTATGAACCTATCGGTCTGTATAACTCTTCTGTCAACTCTGAACAGTCAGAAGTCTCTCCTGAATCAATTTCACCTTGTCCAAGGAATCCCGAAGCAAGTCTATACCCCAAGGCCTCACCTCAAAGGCATCAAACGAACCAACTGGAGAATGACACCTCCTACTATATAATGCCTCGAATGGTGACATCTCAATGCTCGAGTAATAGCTGTTGTTGCAAGCAAACTCAACCAAAGGCAAAAATTGGTCCTAATGGCCACCAAAATCAATCACACAGTCCCGCAACATATCCCCAAGGACCTGAATAGTACACTCAGATTGACCATCAATGTCACGACCCAACCCCATAGGCCGCGACTAGTGTCCGACGTGGACACTCGTATATACTTACCAACCAAATCTCACTTATGCCTATATATTATGAATCTCGTGCGTCCCAAATTATAAACATATCTTTTAAACCATTATTTATATCATAAAACATAGATCGATCATATTAACGTAGCGTAGGGGCAAACTGGGCACAAACCAAGCAAACATCACTGACCAAACACGACCCATGACCCACATACATGTCTACAGGCCTCTAATACAGACAACGGAATCATATGACGGGACAGGGCCCCGCCGTACCCAAAATAACCATAAACACGAAATCATATACAACAGAGAGTTCTGTACCGAAAGTATGGGCTCCGGATCAAAGGAGCACTCCAAACAGCAGACTGTGTACCCTAGGCTGGCGGATCACCACAATAAGCGTCTGTACCTGCGGGCATGAAACGCAGCCCCCGAAGAAAGGGGGTCAGTACGGAATATGTACTGAGTATGTAAAGCATAGAATACAGAAATCAGAACTATAGTCGAAACAAGCGGTAAAAGAATGAGTACATGGTCCAGAATATCAAATCACTCACTCCCCAGACCCAGATCATACAAATCATCACAGATCATACAAACCGATATAACATGTCAAAAGGGTTGCCAAACGTACAGGGTTTCCAGACGCAACTTGTGCCTACCTAGCTCATGTGTCAGACGGAGTGTATGACATACAGAATACTCAGATGACATCATATATCAGAAGGAATACGGGACTTACCAAGTACTCAGATGATATAGTATACCGGTTGGAATACAGGACGTACAGAGTATCAGAACTTACTTTCCAGACACAGATCACACATAGTGCACATTATAGTCATATGCCATATCAGGACGCCGTAGCGTATCGGATCAGACGCTGTAACCTACGAATCATATGATGTCTACAAGGAGTGTGCCACCTCGAGCTCGGCCCAGTACAGTGGTCACACCATACATAAACGTATCATATCAGGCGGCGTATAGCCGGAGTATATCATATCAGATCATATCATATCATATCAGAACACGCGTCTACAAGGGGTATACCACCTCAGCTCGACCCAGTACAGTGGTCATCCCATGCAGAAACTGCCCGTTTTTCCCGCTCGAGCTCTGCCCAGTACACGGGTCACGGATCAGTCTCGGGAGCTCGAGCTCTGCCCAGTACACTCCCAACGCGTCTGCCTGGGATCAGATTATGCAGCGCAGATACTGTCCGCTTTGGGGATCGAGCTCAGCCCAGACCATCCCTCACGGTTATATTTCAGAACACAGTAGACATCATAGGGGAACAGCGCACGATAACATATCCTGGCCCGGGCTCAGTGAATAGACATGCACAGGCTTGCACGAGCAGAGTAGTGAGAAACCAGATGCACATATTTGTAGACTCGATAGATACGAATACTTATTGACATTTGAGGATCATAAACATATTCCGGAACGATCAGAATTGATATGCGAGATTTACGGACACTTTTACCACAGAATCGTTACGAACATTCCAAGACAGATTTCAATCGACGGATCAGTTCAAGGAACCAGGCAGTAGTCATAATGTACATACATGGCCTTTTGGATGGCACGATAGATTGTATCAACACAAAACATCTGGAACCATTTCATTTTTTCTTACGTGTCAAAGCATTTTATAAAAATTGTTAGAATAACTGAACGCACTATCAGAATATTCGTAATGGATTACTCGAACAGAATATTCATATCCGGATACTTATATCAGAGTACCTCTAGCGGAGTACTTGTATCTGAACACCTATGTCCGGATACTCATGTCAACAAAAGGGCATACGGCCGAATTGTCATAGTGCGCACGATCAATAACCGGCCCGGCGACCGGTGAACGATATCACCATAATGGGCACGAGCGGAGTCATGAGCGACTAATGCAATTTATAAATCAAAATAGTCATAAAACTTGATATAATCATATGTCAGCCCATTAGTCAAACAAGTTTGAACCATTGGTCAGTACAGGGTTTATTTCACAAAAGTACTTCCAAAATTATATTTATAGTTCAAAATATAATTTAGAATGTCAGGGGCAGTCAAAACATTATGCTATGATAGCCAAAGTCATAAACAATAGTCTTTTTCCGACACTATACAAAAATAAGCCTATTAGAGCAAACAGAAGAGTCTCGGGCTTAGTGGGCCCACCTCGGATCAAGTCGAGGTGGCGGACCTGAATCACGAGTATTAAGATCTATGGAATCATCACTGGAAGTTTCGAAGCGATTCTACTACATTTACAAAAGTTTCGGACGTTTGATTATTTTCCAACGAAATGTGAGATTTATAATTCAATTAGATTGAATGAATAGTACTCAAATTCAAATTCGGATTTCCATGAACAGAATTGACCCCGAGGCTCAAGTATCAAACTAGTATACTTAGGACATGCCAAAAGAAGGAATGGGTTGGCTTTACATACCTTACGCGCGTCTTATGCTCGCTTAAACTCGATTCCCGTTTCACCCAGAATCTACAAATGGTCACATTTACCAATTGTAAGTTATGGATTCTAAAGATTCAACTTAAAGTCATAGTTGTCTACCGAAATTTCGGCAGCACCTCCCCTATAAATATAGCACCCCCGAGAATCATCTCGGCTCAAATAGTAGCAACAACAACCCAACAACATCAACAATGTCAACAATCATCACAAAAATGCATTATATCATCAATAGTCTACTTTTCTATGTAGCCTACAACTTCCATCCCACTTTCCATTATCCAACTAACATCAACATTTTCCATATTCATTAGCTAGTTCAAGATCCTCCAAATACATTCAATAGCATTCCAAACAATATTCATGAATTCAAGTATTCCCGCCAATTTCATATTCCATCCGATGTTTCTACAAATGTAACGAAACTTCCAACTCACATTGTTTTCCTTCCTAACTCATTAACAACAACCAAAATTCACATTTGAATCTTACTTCCATACTTATATAAAAGTCATACAAAATTTACATAATTTCTCATAATTACGTACAAGCAAATTCAAAGCTAATTCAAGTCATTAAACCTTCGTTTGCGTCACAATGGTCACAACGACGCAACTAACGAACTAAATAAAATTTAATTCACCGCTTTCTACCAACACCATGGCACACGGCCATACACCACCACACACACACACACGGCTTCACACACATATCACAAGTCCACAATTCTCATCTAATTCTAACCATTATAACATATATACTTATTCCATAACATAAAACATAAAATTCATACCTTTCCTTCAAATTTCAACTTTCCCGCAAACGTGGTTCTTTCGCTAAACTAATTATACCACGTTGAAGAGCGCCTTGAACTTATTAATAATTCAAGAAAGACAAGATTTTTGGATTGAAATCAAAGGCTAGGAAAAAAAAATCTTTTTTTTCACTAGGGTCGAATGCCCTTTTTTTGTGGTGTTCTTCAAATTGTTGTGATTGTTCTTGAATTTTCTTGAACATTATCTCCTTTTATATTAATTTGTCACATGACTTAGTCACATGACAAATTAATAACATGGGCTTGGGCTAGCTTCATGGCCGACCACCCCTATAAATTTGGGCCTCAATTTTCTATTTTTTTTTAGCCCATCTTGTTAGAATTCTCGTTTTGTAATTCCCGAAACTAATTTCCGAAATTCTAATTTTGCCCTTGGCCTTCCCCGATGTCTCCGCGTCAACACTTTTCATAAACAACAACATATAGGTCCGATGAAATCAAAATGTGGCCTTATTCTTTACAAGTCACAATTACTCCAAATTTTCCGAATACGCGAAAACACGGGATATAACAATCAATCTGAGGGTGAAATGATGCACTAAGCTCCATTCGAGTACCTAACTCCTTCTGCACAGATCGCAATAAATGGGTACACTATGCAAATGAACTATCTCTCGGATGTAGATCCTGGCCAACTTCTCTGAAATGTAGGTAGTCTAAACTGGTACAAAATAAACCGACTTCGTCTGAGAACCCTCTAGAGTAGCCGGTAGTATGCCCTCCTGGGCCATAGCTTCAAAGAACTCAAGATGCGCACCAAAGTGTCCAGAAGAACATGAGTAGAAATAAATGCAGCTGGTGCCTGGGCGGGTACAACCTCATCTGGCTGAACATGCCCCTCCTCCAGCATCTCTTCTAGGTATGGAGTCACATCTCTAGCATGGGCTTAAGCAGCTGGTGCTTGACCTTTGGCTGGTGTAGTAATGTGGGCTCTAGCTCTACCTCTCCCTCTATCACGTCCCCTGCCTCTCCCACGAGCAATAGTAACAGCGAGTACGAGTGCGAATGCAGGCTCCAAGTCTCCGACTGCGGTTAATCGTGTCCTAACCTTCTGTGAGAGAGTGAAAAAAGAAACTCTTAGAATCCATTATAATCAAGTACTCACGATAAGGAATGAAAGTTCAGAGTTTTTCCTAGATGTACTGTAGCCTCTTGAAGCTAGATACGGAGCTCATCGTACGGATCCTCAAGACTCCACTAGACATTATTCTTGTACCTGTGAGGCTGATTAACATAAAACTCTGATACCAATTTGTCACGACCTAAACAGCAGAGGCGTGATCGCACCAACTCCCTCGAGTCTGTAAGCCATCCACAACCTAATCTAAAACAAATCAAATAAGAATTAATGCGGAATAAACATACAAGTCAATTTTCAAGTCTTAAATATCATTAGTAGCATGAATACGGAAATAAAAGTACAACCATCCTCGAATCTGGTGTCACTAGTACAAGAACGGGCTAAGATAGAGTATAAGTCTTGGAACACATCCCGAAAAAACATAAGTTGTCCGGAATATAAAAGATAGAAAGTAAGGATAGCTCAAGAAGATCTGGTGCCATGGATCACACTAATGGCTCACCCGAATTGTCAAGATGGTCTCCTCAATAGCCGGCAGCGTCCCGAGATCCACTTGTGCTAGGAATAGAATATGCACACAAAAAACTACAGCAAGTGTAGCATGAGTACGGGAAGTAATATGTACTTAGCAGCATCGTCAACCGACCCTAATGAAAATGGAGATGGGGTTTTGTCCTACGACTACTACTTCCACACTTAACGGCTACTAATCCACAAAAAAATATCATGTTAGAAGCCTAGGTGAAAGCTCCTATTCCACAAGTTCATCAAGTTAGCAAGTAGGCATGTAAAGTAAATCAGGAACAACTCTAGTAAACCATAACCGAGAAATCAATGAGATAATATGATATGCAATGATATGAAATGCAGTGCAGCACAAGGCATTTTTCCATTTGTCGGTACACACACGTTCGAACATTAACGAATTGTAACCCATGGGAGATTGGCGAGGTCCATATACCAACCCCTGCATTTTTAGAGCCTAGTATGCAGAATGTCGAAATTACAAGGAACCTACTATACATACCCTCTCTAACAGATAAACCTAGTAGTTATTCCAAAAATTGTGATTGTTAAAGAACAAGGGTAGCCCATGTAGTAACCTCCACAAGCGAATTGAAAATTGATGAAAATATACCAGAAGAGAAAATAGAGGAATCTGACAGTAAAGGGAAACACTTACGAAAATCTACAGATGAAATAGATATGCCTGCTGAAATAAACGATGCTGAGGATAGAGTAAGTTTTGCTGGTGTTGGTAGTGAAATCGAAGAGAAACATGAATTATTTGAAACTGCAAAGCCAGTAAAGGAGATGGTAGTTGAGGTACTAGAAAGCTTAGGTGAGAAAGAAGCAAGAGTAACTAAATTAGATAGAACTCCTGAATCTTCTGTAAATATCATGGAATAGTTATTTACTGTCGATATCCAGATGTCCATGGAATAGGTCGATGAACCTATTCAATGAGAAGAATAGGCATCTCACCTCAATTCAGACAAGGCAGATGTTAAGAGTTAAAAATTATGACAGTGACGTGTTCATTACAGAAAATTTGGGAAAGAGGGCCAGATCCAAGCTCAGAAGGGCATCAGGTGAGCCTGTACTAAAGGAACGTATGGATCCCTTAGCTGGTCAAAGAACTCCACACACCGGGAGGGGGGGAGGAAAGCTGCAGAAGAACTAATCAAAGCTATGGTGGCTAGTAAAAGAAGTGTTGGATCAAAAGCAAATACCATCAAACCTGTTTTAGTCCCTCACACTGAATCAGCAAAGAAATCAACATCTACAAAAGCAGATAAAAGTATAGACACGAGAACCTCCAGGCTCAAAAGAGCTACTTCAAAAGGAATGAGTTTCAAGCTTGGTTCCAAAAGAGAAAAGGGTAAGTTAAAAGTGCAAGATAAACTAACTAAAGTTGAGAAGGATGAGTCATCTGAGTCGGAAGACCAAGATCTCAAAGACATCAAAAATTATCATGACACAGAAGACTCATAGGAGCAAACACAGAGAAAGGTTTTTCTTATTCAAAGACAATTAGTACTCAAAGGAAGGGTAGTCACCGGTCATGGGGGGGGGGGGGGGGGGAGGGGGCTGAGATGGTTGAGCTTTTAGGAAGAATTGAGTATCAGGGGTGGAGCAATTTATTTCTTTAAAGAAATGAGAAGAGAAGGATGTATAGAGAACAAGTTACAGAGTTCTATGTCAATGCTACCTTTTAAGAGGAACAACTCACCAGCAGTTTATTAGGAATTGATATCATGTTGAATGCTCAAAAGCTAGGGAAAATCTTGCAAGGGCCTTATGTGGGATGGTTAAAGTATAGCATGAATGAGTGGCCTTCACATCAAGGAATGGCAAGTGTTGTAGAGGTGACAAGGAAATTCTCAAGTAACCCAATAACCAAACAGCATAAGGGGGTACCAAAGAATGAGAAGCCTAAGCTTTATCAACTGTATTTCGAAGTTGTGCATCGCATGATAGTACCAAGAAAGGAAGGAAGGGTTGAGTCAAGTTTCTTGGACATGATACTTATGGAGCTTCTTGATACCAGGGTCCATATAAACTTACTCAGTCTCACAATTCAACACATGCATAGGATATCTCTTCAGGAAACACTAGGGCAAAGACTAGCATATGGGTTTTGGTTGGGTGACATCTTTGACCGCTTTGCAGTACCTGTAATGTTATGGAAATATCAGACAACAAAGGACGTCATTGGGACTGTGGAACAAATCGATCAACCTGTTGTAGCGGTTCGATATTTTTTTCGATTCGCATTTGCACTTGCCTCATTTAAAAAGGAAAGTGTCCCGGGGAAGTACGGTTGTCAATCATACCGGAACAAAGGAAAAATATACCACTATGTAATGGTACTCTAAATGGATAATGTTTTAGAGTCGCCACCTAAGTTTTAGAAAATTAGGAAAACCAATTCGAAAGTGTTCATTTAAAACAGTTAAATTTTAAAAGAATCTTAATCTAACCAAAGTATAGATAAGGGTTCTAGTGATCTCCCGTGGAAGGTGTTAGGTACTCCGGTATTAAGGATCCATAAAATACGGTTGACCTATGGTTCGTATGCGCTATACCAGTAGGGATTTGGCTTTGCTCTACACTAGTTATTCTAGAGTGGTTTTTCAAATAAATGACACAGGTTACTCGAGCTGACAAGCTAGGGGTAGGCTCTTTAAGGACGTGGGTTGATCGCATGGCCACTCGACCTTAGAGACCTCCAAAGAATATATCAAAAGGTTTTTTAGTGAAGGTATGACCGCAGCTCATCCCACATCGTCACCCTTAGAAAAAATGTAAAATAAATGCTAGGAGTGGCGGAGTATGCATGCATGAATGACAGTTATATTTTGGGGAAATTTAAACACATAAACAATTTATATCATACAAACACACAAATTATTGGAACCCTTATGGTTAGAACCTTAAATTATCCCCAGCAGAGTCTCCATATGTAGCGGTTTGATATTTTTTCTGATTCGCATTTACACTTGCCTCATTTAAAAAGGAAAGTGTCCCGAAAAATACGGTTGTCAATCGTACCGGGAAAAAGAAAAAATATACCTCTACGTAATGGTATTCTAAATGGATAATGTTTTAGACTCGTCACCTAATTTTTAGGAAATTAGGAAAACCAATTCGAAAAGGGTTCATTTAAAACGATTAAATTTTAAAAGAATCCTCATCTAACCAAAGTATGGGTAAGGGTTTTGGTGATCCCCCGAGGAAGGTGTTAGGCACCCCGGTATTAAGGATCCGTAAAATATGGTTGACCTACGGGTTCTAATAGTATGCTTTTGTAGATATAAATTGCTTGTGATAAAAACAGTTTTTGTTTCATATTTCCGCAAATAGAAATTAGTCATTCATGCCAAAAACACTCCTTTTCAAGAAACGAAAAATGGTAGAGTTTTGCCCGAAATTGGGCGTTTTTTGGATTTCGGACTAGAATACCTAGGTTAAAACCTGAAGGCGTTAACCCAAGTAGAACACTACGTAAGCCCACTCGAGTTTAGAAAAAGTTTTTTTTTTTTAGAAAAAATGTTTTTAAGTATAGAAAATAGTTTTTATAGGCATACTAATATACTCCATAGGTTTGCCATATTTTTAGAACTTTTATCCAATTCTTGATTTTAATCTTTACAAAAAGTCTCAAAGTTAACTCATTAGCCTTTGTAATAGTCAAAACACTTCACCCAAAATGATAATCCAAGTTTACAAAACATCTTTTCCAACTCAAGTTTCAAAATCAATCATAGTAGTCCTAAAGTTTGCCTATAAGTTCAAAATCATATCAAAGGTATCAAAAATCCTCAAAATCATCCGCAATCCTAAATTTGCCAAAACAATTTTAAAAAAAAAAAAAAATTGAAAATCAATTTTAGCAACTCTTAGGCGTGATAATCTCATTCAGGGTTCCAATTTATATACAAGCATACATATATATAATCAAGTAAATAATATAAAGAGTAGGGAATTGTGCCGACCAAGCCCAATAGAAAAATGCATAAATAAATATTTCGCTCCAAATTATGCTCCAATGCCTTAGTCCTTGCATGATAGGGGTTGACTCGATCTAGCAATGTTAGTGGGCCTCGAAAGATCCACCAACAAATTGGGGAGGTCACAAAAGATAGGTATACAAAACATTAGTAATAGGCTAAGGTCAATTATTTAATTTACAAAGCCAAAAAATTAATTACAATACTTTTGCCCATAATTGTCATACTTATAAATTAAAGGACAATTTATGCAAAAGGCCCAATAGTTGATATGAATTAGTAACAAACTCAGAAGAACTAAGTTTTATTTTTTAATATATATATATATATATATATATATATATCAAAAGCTAACTAGAACGAATAAATCACACTAAACCTATCAACACAATGTCAAAATTTTAACTTAAGCTACTATTTTTCTTATTTTTATCAATTTTAATTAACTTAACATTGTCAAAAATAGTAATAAATCTATAGGATACTCACTTAATCATGTAAACAAAGTTAGGCTAGCACATATTCCTTTTCAACTACACAAGCATCATAAATAACTTAAAATGAAATAAGGGATGAAATCTCTTTTTCTTATTTTTATCGATTTAACTAACCTAAAATCATTTAACATTGTCTAAATCAAACATCTAATTTATTTTCATTTTTTCAAATAGTAATAAATCCATAAGATACTCACTTAATCATGTAAACAAAGTTAGGCTAGCACCTAATCCTTTTCAACTACACAAGCATCATAAACAATATATAATCATAACTTAAAATGAAATAAAGAATGGAATTTTTTCTTATTTTTATCGATTTAACTAACCTAAAATCACTTAACATTGTCTAAATCAAACTTCTAATTTATTTTTATTTTTTCAAATGGTATCATCAAGCAAGACTAAGCTAGCAAAGAATTATTTTTAACTAACACAAGTATCATAATAAATATATAATGATAACTAGAAATGAAACAAATGATATCAATTTAACTAACCTTAAATCACTTAACATTGTCTAAATCAAACTTCTAATTTATTTTCATTTTTTCAAATGGTATCAAATTCACATAATATCCACTTAATCATCAAACAAGACTAAGCTAGCAAAAAATTATTTTTAACTAACACAAGTATCATAATAAATATATAATCATAACTAGAAATAAAATAAAGGATAGAATGAGAGGTTACCTTTTGATGGGGCAACCTAAAGATCAAAATAAGGATTGGCTCGATCTACTTCAAGCACCAAACACTTCACAAATCTTTAAACCCCCCCCCCCCCCCCCCCAATTTTTTTTCTCTTTTTCTATATGTATATCTTATCTTTGTATCTTTTGTTGCTAAGCCTTGAATATATAAATCAAACTTTAGCTTTTAGGATGCCAAATTTAAAACTCTTTTTTTCTCTCTCTTTTTCTCAAAAATAGAAAAAGAAGATTCCCCCTTTTTTTTGTCTCAAAAACTCCCCCCCCCCCCCCCCCCCCCCAAAAATCCTTATTCAAATTTCAAAATCATCCAACTAAGCATTTAAAAATTTATGGACAAAAATAGGTCATTTGACCGTACTTTTCCCCCCAAAATCCTTATTCAAGTTTTCAAAATCATTCAACTAAGTATTTAGAATTCTAGGACTTTATAGGCCACTTGGCCGTACTTTTCCCCCAAAAAGACCTTATCCAAATAGTACCAACAAAGGTACAAATGGATAAAGTCCCCTTCTTATTTTTTATAAAAATGTAGCATAGTTTTTATATAGTTTTAGGTTAATTAGTCTAATACGCCCTCATAAAATAATATTTTGACGTAATAAAAATTATAATATGTCGTTTTAAAATACGAGCTTCAAAACGAGCCCAATATTGATATACTTCCGAGCAATATTTAAAAATGTGAAAAAATGCGGTCAAAATGAGCCGTATTTACGTCATTTTTAATTAATAATTTTCTCGAGTTAGACGGAGCGGGATATGTATCTTCTTTTCAAATCACGTTTGTGAAAGCAAATAACTCGTAATTTCTTGTAATTGTTAATTTTTATGAAAATAATAATTAAACGTCAATTTTTGCAATTTTCTTAGAATTTTTAATTTTTTAAAGGCATCCTTACTCCGTCTTGGACTCGGGAAATTTGAAAATTAAAATGCGCATTTTATGAGGTGAAAATTAGGTGTCAACACCTGTTCCAATTAAGAATGCAGACGAAGAGCTGCAAATGTTAAGGAATCATCTTGCAGACAAGGAGGCAGAAATTACTGCCTTAAAAGAAAAACAGCTCTATGAATTGGAGATGCTGCAAGCTAAGTATGAGCAATAAAATGAAGCACTAAATGCCAAACTTTTGAGTCTGCAGCACTGGATAAGGAAAGGAAAGAAAATCCAAAAACTATTCAGGAACCGGTTGATGCACTTAGCAAAGACACTTCCTCAACCTCAAAACCATCTTCTTAGTTTTACCTAGGAAATCACATGTGTCCTATGTTCAGTTCTTGTTTTCTTTTCTTCTTTTCATTGATCTGTGTATTTGTTTAAAGTATATCTGTGTTGGGATATACTGTGAATTAATGGAAATCCTTTGGTGAATTGCCATCTTTATTTTCAAGTGTCCTAGTAGTTGAATTAACTGGTCTGTTTTTTAATGATGCCAAAAGGAGGAAGAAGATTAAATAAATTAAATATGCTAAAAGTAAGAGTATCGCAATATAATATAAGGTTACAAAGTTGGTGTTTGTCATCATCAAAATGGGGAATTTATTGGCATAAAGCCATGTATGTAGTTTTGATGATTGACAAACCAAAACAAGTAATTCAGCATAAAAGGCATTAAGTGAACTGACTGACAGCAGAGGAAGAGATAAGAACAATGTTGCAAGCAAGAAAGCACAGTGAGAACAGGTCCAAGGACATGTTCCATTGCACTAAAGCAGTAGCGACAGATACAGACACATGAACAAACAGGTTGCAGATATATATATGTGTGTCAGTATGAAGGCAGGTGGAATGCAGATCAGAGAGACAATGAATGGTCTACATACATGATCTATCACAGAGGCGCATACAGATATATTCAGTGTATAGCATGAATGATATATGAATAGAACAACTGAACGAGGCAGCAAAAGGGAGTGTAGATGACTCAGTCAAAGGTGCAGAGGATGAATAGCCAGCTGTGGTGAGTTAATGAAGAAGAGGAGAGGTGAAGTGACTGAGACTCATAAGACACTGTTCAGAAGGAAAAAATTGTTCAGCTAAAGAGTTTGCAGGAAAAGCATGTAAATTAGGTTAATAGAAGAACAAGGTCTGCAAACATGTTCCATCACAGAGCAAGAACAAAATCAGAAGTCAAAGAGTGAGTCAAGATTGAAGACATGATTTATTCCAACAATGAACAAATGCATGCCAGGCAGACAGATACAGAGCAACATATGATCAATGAAACAGGTTTGAGAAGATGTTCCACCTCAAACAGTCAAGATTCAAAGGCAAGGCAACCAGGTGGATGAAACAAGTTCGTGAACATGTTGCAAGACAAGTCCTACAACAACTAGGATTTGCAGAATTATGGAAAGAACTTGGCGGTCAAGTATGAAAGATTCCTTGCCAAATTTGTAGGGATTAGTAAGCCTTCTACACGTATTAGAAGCTGACTCAACAAGGCAAGAATCCAAATACTACACAAACCGTACGTGCGTGTTATTGACCGACTAGGAAAGGGTTTTGTGTTCACCGACCTGCGGAGCATAATGCTATAAATACCCATGGTCTTTCTAAGAAAATGTTTGCGCACCCATGAAGATAGAATTCAGAATATTGAGCTATCAAGAGATATATCCAGAAGATTCAAGAATCCGGAGTTGTATCCCCAGTGCAAGAAGAAGGATTCAAGGAACTGTTTTACTATATAATATTCCCCAGTTCAAAAGTCTAGATATCTTGTATTAGGTTTGGTTTATCGAGTTGTATCTTTATCAGCTTTATTAGAAGCATTACAGCTAGATACAAAACGTTGTAAATTCAACTTCAAGTTGGAGGTCAACTTGAAGGTTGCTTGCTAGTCAGAGGTTGATTAAAAGATTAGAGGTTAGTTCCTAAGTTACAAAGATTGTAACTTGAATTTGCAATTGGCTCATTGTTGTAGTGAAGTTGTTGGGGAAATCCTACAGGTCTGTAGGTCATGATTTTCATCATCTTTAGAGCCGGGTGGTTTCCACGTAAATATCATGAATATCATGTATCTTTTACTTACCTGCAGTTTCATTCCGCAAAGACGCTATCATAGAACAGATACAGTAATGTGTTTCATCTTATAACAGAAAATTGGATACACATAGGATAGGGAGTAGATCGTGCTACCTAACAGGAAGACTTGTGCTATTTATGTCACAAAAGGTTAAAATCATGAACAAATTCTATTATATCGATCTCCACAACTGGAGTAGTTGAACAAAGATGATTCCGGCAAAAGAAAGAAACAAACACCAAGAAATCAAATATACTATTCTGACAAAATTAACCTGCTAAATAAAGGTGTAAGATGACTCATAATAGTGCATCTTGCTCTCTTCCTGAATTAGCTAATAACCTCGGGGAAAAAAGTGACCTATATTAAGTTGGCAAAATTTAAAATCTTTTTTATTGTCACTTCATAAACTTAAAGGATCCGTTTGGCCATAAAAATTACTCACTTTTTCTTAAATAATTTTTCAGTTTATTTGAAAATTAGTGTTGGCTGTTAAGTCTAGCTTGAAGTTGTATTTTAACTTAGAAAAACAACTTATAATTTGTTTTCCAACTCACTTTTCACTTCAGAAGGTCAAATTTACCCTCCAAGTATGGTTTATAGTTTAAATTTACCCTCCGTCAAAGTGTGGGATCAAATTTATCCTCTCCGTTAGGATATTTGATAAATTTGCCTTTATATGAATGAAAATGTGACTTGGACTCCACAACACAAAAAACAAATAGCCACATCGGATCCACATCAGATCCACGTAGACTCCCAAAACCAATTCTCTTTTTAACCCGTAACCTGTAATCCGCTTCTCAATCCCAATTCTCTTAACCCATCTCCATAATTATTAAAATAAAATTAAATGACTTAATCCTCATCCTTCTATCTATTCAATTATTTAAAATAAACAAATGAAGAGAGCAGTATTTATAGTACAAACATAACTACTGGTTATACAAACATTTTAATGGCTTGTATATGTTTAATAGAAGTAAAATTAAGATAAATTTTAATGGCTTGTGTTTTCATTGAAACATTTAATGCTGCATTTTAGTAGAATTTGAAAATTTATTATTAGTAAAACTAAAACAAAAAATAAATTAGCGCAAGAGAAAACAATGGTGAGAAACAGACGTATGATTCACTAATACGCTAAGTAGAGTTTGCTAATGCTTACGAAGGATCGAACTAATCTATACTGAGAAAGTATTTGGTCAGAGCTACAACATGAAAGAAATTGGTAAAAGAATTAACATGAACAAAAGACTAATTATGGCACAAAAAATTAAACTCAACAACTGGAATTTGAAAACATCTCTATATTGGGCGAACATACAAATCACGCACGAAAAAGGATCTAGCAAATTTACAAATCTCCCCCTCCTAAACTCTATTACTTCCTCGTCTTTCTTGCAGACGCCTTCTTCGCCGGCGACTTCGCCAGCGCCCCCTTCTTCATCGGAGCATCCATATACTTGTTATACAAGCACAGAGTATCATGGATTGTGGAGGCGGGATTGGGAAACGGATTACGGGTTACGGGTTAAAAAGAGATTTAAATTTGAGAGTCCATGTGGATTCAATGTGGCTATTTTTTATTTTTATTTTTGTGTTGTAAAGTCCAAGTCACACTTCCATTCATATAAAGGCAAATTTATCAAGTATTCTAACGGGAAGGGCAAATTGGATCCCAAACTTTGACCGAGGGAAAATTTAAACTATAAACCATACTTGGAGGGTAAATTTGATCCTTTTCCCTTTAAACATGAACATTAATCCAAGTATTCTTTATAAAAAGTATAACAAATACAACTAACTCCATAAATTTAAAATAAAATGAAAAATATTTGGAATCTGTGACCAAATTGCCTACTTAAATTCCATACACACAGAGCTCCAATAGTCAAAGGTTAAGAATTTAGACTTTATATTAACAAAAACTTCAAAAAGAAGAAAGAAAAATTGAGAGTACTAATAAAAGCATGAGCATCTTCAAAATCTGTACAATTACTTGGACATACACATACCAATATCTGCTAATGCACTTTCTTGGTAAAAATGCTTCGAATATTAAGTAAATTACTGCTACGGACCCCTTCACCACCACTCTGTCCACTTATAGCACTATTTTCATCACTTCTGCAAACTGACTGTTGCCTGTAACCAATGCAAACCGGTACATTCAACTTCATAACTCTAGTTTTCCGGCCCAAATAAACTCCATTAGTACGGCTGGGACTACTTGGCCATTTCGTTGACTTTGACTCACCGGCGGAGTTACTCCGGGAACACGGTGCACTATTCCCCTTACGTCTCACCATTCGTGACCTAATTCCGCTGTTTCCGGCTGATCTACTTCTTGAAAATGGCCAGATGTTGATATTCAGCTCCGCCCTATTAATATTACTTCTACCAGCAGCTCCGCATTTCTTCTCTTTCTTCTTCTCGGATATCGACTCTCCACCTTTCAAGATAGTGGTAAGGTCAAGATCTGCGTACATTCTATCCTTCTCCGATCTTGCTTTGTGAAATTTCACTGTGTATGTTGTTGTTGCTGCAACAGCCCCACATTTCTTCTCTTTCTTCTTCTTCTCCTGACTATCAGAAACAATCTCTCTGCCTTCTAAAGTAAGGCTAAGGTCTGCATACACTCTTCTCTCCTCAGACCTCACTTGTGAAATTATACTGGGTATGTTCCTGTTATTTTTCTTGAAAATGTCTTTCCAACGCTTCGATAATGTGGATTCACATGCAGAAATCTCGGTTTCGGGTACGGAGTCAGTTTTGTCTGATGGAGGGTTCGGGTCAGGTGGGTCATAAAAGATGGGGCATTGGAGATTGTGGAGAGGAAGAAGGATTCCATCAGAGAAGAGTTCATCAGCAGAGAGTAAGTCGGGTTGTGGAAAGGAAGGGTTTCGGATCATCCAAAACTCGAATTCGGGTGAGTAATTCGGGTCGATGTGTATTCTTCTTCCACTGTTGCATGTTGTAAGTACTTCAGGTTCTTCCATTAATGGTCGTCTACTCCTCAGAGAAAATAACTCCTCCTTCCTTTAAGATTTTCAGTATTCGTTTGAGCTTTTCTTTATGTTTTCAACTACTTATTAAAATAGAAGGCAGGGGTGGGGGTTCGAGCGGGGAGTATGGACTGACAGGAGGCCACATGCAATAAAATAATGAAAAGATAGAGAGACGACAGTAATGTTAGAAAGGTCGGTTGGTGTATGAAGGTTCATTTTGAGAGGTTTCTTTATTATTTTTATTGCAGAGGGGGTGCAAATAAAATAGAAATATTTTCAGTTCATCTCCTTTAGAAATAAGTTGGGTACATCAAGAGTGAAGGTTCGTTTTGAGGGTTTTTTCCTCTTGACGGATTAGGAATTTCAACAATAATTTTCAATTTGAGTTAAATGAGTTATACACGACGAGTTTAACCCAAAAAATAACTTTTGGAATCAAACTAACTCTTTAAAAAAAAAATTAAAAAAAAAACCAAAGTAGGCTTCATGCACAGATTCTGTGCATGAAATCCTCTTTCCCCCGACCCCAGCCTTTGTTCTTGGAAATCAAACTCAAAATTAAGCTTTTTTCCGTACTTTGACCGAAGATTAGTCACGTTTCAAAACACCGAAATATAAATATTTTCTATAGAACTTAATAATTTTTTTAGCGTAAAATAATATCGGCTCATTACATCAAGTATACATATACATTTGGATCATTGTTTTAGGGGTTGTAAAGTGTTCTGAAGTAAGTTTGGAAACTTGTTATATTTAGGTTTAAGTGTTGTAAACTTGTATTTACGCCCCATGCTTGATTTGACTACACGCCATGCATGCCAATTTCAGCTTTTTTATCTCACATAAAGGACCGATTTGACAATACATCATGCATGCCAATTTCAGCTTTTTACTGACACATAAAGGACCGATTTAACAATACATCATGCATGCCAATTTCAGCTTTTTACTGACACATAAAGGACCGGTTTGACAATACATCATGCATGCCAATTTCAACTTTTTTATAACACATAAAGGACCGATTTGACAATACATCATGCATGCCAATTTCAGCTTTTTTATGACACATAAAGGACTGGTTTGACAATACAATGATGCATTATTTGACCGTTTTATTAGACATTAATTCATATTACGCAACATATCAATGCGCAATACAAGTGTATTTATACCTCATGCTTGATTTGACTACATGCCATGCATGTCAATTTCAGCTTTTTTATCACACATAAAGGACCGATTTGACAATACAATGCATGAAATGACGAAAATAGTGACTATTGCACAATATTTCAATGCGCAATAAGGGTCAATATGAATCTATTTAAGAAGAATGTTGGACGAGGTAAAAACGCATCCATCTCATAAGTTTAAGTCTCTTAAGTCATTCCAAAAAACCTCTCTTAGGTCATTCAAAAGAAATCAAACTTCATACAAAAATGGCTCAAGATATTCCATCAGTTAGGGTTTCACTATATTGGGATGACATTATCCTTGATGACAATAGTACAGTTCGTTATAATAAAAGACCAAAAGTTCATGTTAAATGTCCACTTGAAATGTCTTATGAATCACTAGTCACTTACATACATGAAAAAATGAACATTAGTCCAGATGAGTATGAAATCTATATAACAGGCAGATATCCACAATTAGTTTCCCATGGTGTAGTGCTTTATGGTATGCATTATATCAATGATGATGATTCTTTGAAGGATTATTTGAATGCGCCAGAAGAATATAAACATTTAGTCGCCATTAATGTTCTTGAGATGTATGTTGAAAAGATACCCCCAAGAGGTCCCTCAAGAACAGCCCAGTCAAGTTAACACTTATGGGGATATTAGTTCTTACGGGGACATTTTGAGTGGCCAGGTGCCACTGGAAAAGCTAACCTAACAATTAAATCAAAGTTGGTAAATATGCATTCTTATATTATTATTTTGTATAGTAGCACGTGTTTATTGTATGTATTGGTAAATAATCATTTTTAAATCTTTGTAGGGGTTATAGACCTGATACGAGTAATATTGGGTAATCATCTCAATTTAGTGGAGCAGCTCATTATTATCAAAACTCTCAGTTCAGTGGAGCTGATTATTATAATAATTCTCAGTTCGGTACAGCTGATTATTATCAAACCTCGCCAGTAATACCAACTGTGGATGTTAGACAGTCCTCTCAGTTTGGTGGAGTTGATCATTCTCCACGCCATGCCCATTCTCAATATGTGTAGGTTCATCACCTTGATGTGTATATATTTGAATTTGGAATTTAACATATGCTTTTTATCGTGTAGGAGGAGGCCTTTCTTAGATGGCGCTGATTGTCTAAGTTATGTGGATACATCAGAGAGTGATGGCGAGGAACTAGCTAATAATGCAGAGGTAACTGATGATGAAGATAGTGAAGGGGATGAAGAAGATACGCATTTTAGTCCCCCGAACCAACAAGAACCAACTCACCACCACGTACCACCTCCGATGGCGGAAAACCCAATTCCTGACAGCCCAATGTAGTGGCATTCTGACTATATTCCATATCTTGACAGTCTACAAGGTCGTAAGGATGCATTTGTCTTCACAAGAGATGATGATCAAAGTCGCCAAAAAACATGGATTGAACCAAAAAATCTCATGACTGATGAATGCGTCCTTGCAAAGGGAATGATGTTCGCATCAAAAAAGGCGTTGCAACGGGCTGTCAAAATTTATTGTATAAAGGATATGAGGGAGTTTAAGGTTTATGACTTAAACAAATCGGTATGGAGACTGGTTTGTAAGCAAAAGACTCAATGCTATCGGTGGTTGCTTCGGGGAATTGTTAAGCCTAATGGTCTGTGAGAAATCACAAAATTCCACCCAAAGCACACTTGTGATATGAGACAAAGTCGAGCAAATCATTTTAATTTAGATATAAACCTGATTGCTCATGTGTTACTTAAAGACATTAAGGAAACTCTAAGGTAACTTATCTGACCTAGTACATTATATATCTTATAGCAATTAAAATATCATTGCTAAATGTTGTTTGTTTAAACTTATGCAGGATGCCCATCAAAACTTGTATTAGCATGGTCCACTACCAATATGGTAAAACCAAAACCATAGGCAAGAAAAAGGGATTTCTTGGGCATAGACGTGCTTTTGAGATGATCTTTGGAACTTGGGAATCCTCTTTTCGGGCGTTGCCGCGGTATATGGCGGCTCTACAACATGCTAATCCTGGCACTGTTGTACAGTAGTGGCTTTTAGAGGGCAGAATTTTCGACTTCGTCTTTTGGGCATTCAAACTAAGTATTGATGGTTTTGCTCACTGTCGGAATGTGATATCGATAGATGGGATGCATGTATATGGCTGATATGACATCAAGATCCTAATTGCAGTCGGTATGGATGCCAATGGGTCAATATTCCCTCTTGCTTTCGCAATTGCCGCCAACGAGACATAGGGGATGTTCTTGATTCATCTAAAGACTCATCTTATTATGGGTCGTCAGGGCATATGTGTCCTCTTAGATCGTCATAAAGGCACATTTGCAAACAAAGTTTGGAAATAGCACTGTAAACAAATTAATGTGAGGGCCTGCGATGCAACATCAACAAAGAAAAATGGGCTACAAAAATGGAGCTGCTAAGGGAAGTGAGTGAAGAGGCATATGTTTTGGTTGATGAAATTAGAAGTTGAAAAATGGACGCTTTATGCTGAAAGAGGAAAGAGATGGGGCATGCTCACAACGAACAGCTCGGAGTCTTTCAATGGACTCCTCAAATCTGCTCGGGGACTACCTGTCACCGCAATGGTAAGACTAACATTCAAGCAGGTCGTGGAGCGGTTTGCGGATAGGACAAGGCAGGCTAAAGCCAAGCCAAGGGCGGAACATGGATGTCAAAGCCCTATAAAAAGATGGAGCACCATAGAAGAAAAGCAGAGGGTCACCTCATGACCGAGTATGACGTCGTTCAACGAGTGTATGAAGTTAGAACGGGTTATTACGATGGTAAAGGAGGAAACAAACAGATTGTTACTGAGCATACAAGATCATTCACTTGAGGTAAGTGGCAAATGTACCACGTGCCATGTTCGCATGCAATCAAGTGCTTTGAGAGAATGGCCAGAAATGTAACTGATTATGTGGCGGGGGAATATAAGGTCGTAAATTACCTTAAAGCATATTTCGGCCACTTCCATCCCCTTGGTAATCAAGCTTATTGGCTAGCCGCGCCGTTTTCTATGGTTGCGAACAAGGAGCATATCCGTAAATTGGGAAAAAGCAAGCTAACCCGTTATCCCAATCAAATGGATGTTAGAGAAAAGACTTACTCTCGTAAGTGCTCGACATGTAATTAATTTGGGGATGATAAGCGTTCATGTGGGCAAAACTCCGATGGTGGCAGCACATCTGGAAGTAGAAGAGTGTCTAGAACTTGATAGGACATCTGGAAGTAGAAGAGTGTCTAGAACTTGATTTTTTTTTTTAAGTATATTGTACTTTACGATGTATTTCGTTGCTAATGAAATGAAATATTTTTCAATTATTATGAACCCCTTGTATTGGATGAATTATTTTTAAATATTATATTTATTTTTGCACATTCAAAAAGTGCGGATTACACAATACAATAACAAACTAAAAAAGACAAACAAAAAAAAAAACCTAATACAAAGCAGAGTAATTTTTTCTTTTCTATCTTTCTTGAACCAGAAAAGTACTTTCATAGCTTTGGGAGTAAAACAAAAGAGATTAATCAAAACCCTATTGTTGACACCCAATTTTGTCCCTCCTTTATTTAATTTTATTTACTCGGGCTTCTAAATTTATTGACGAGCTAAATATTTTATTTTCAGTTTTTATCGCTACTACTATTAATATCGCTACTTTTATTTTCAACATTACGAGTATTACTTTATCACAAATTTTAAATGGTTCGTCATCGTTTCATTTTAGGATTTGTACTCGTTAAATTAATTTTACTTTGTTAAATCCTTACTTTCTATATACTAATTACTATTTATCTTCACATAATAAATATTGTACTAGTTGTCAAATAATTAAAAGCCCACAAATAATTGAAACATAAAAAGAAGAACTCATTTTCGGACCAACAAACGGACCAGCCCACATTATTCCCCTACCCAAAACAATTCAGCCCACACTTAAAATTCAACTCAGCCCCATGTTAATTTCGGACCAGCCCACTATTTTATACCTGACCCGGCCCACTACCTAAATTAAAACCCTAAACTCTTTAATCCCTAACCCCTTTTCAGCCGCCTCCTTCACTTCGTCCTCTCTTCCTTCTCTCCTCTCACCATCGCCGCTCCCCTTCCCGCTCCCGTCTCTCTCCTTACGCTCCTCTCCACTTCCCCTTGTCCCTCACGTTCTCTCCACACCTTCTCCACTTACCCCTGTCCCCCGCTTCGTTCTGCCATCTCCACACACACCTGTCCCCCACGCCTTCATCTTCTCTCATACGCTCCTCTTCATCCTCATTCTATAAATAATGAAGAATTACTCAATTGAAAGGGGGGATTCAGTTTTGGGAGGAGAGGGAGAATCATTTTAGGGGGATTCAGTTTTTGGGGAGTGAAAGACGAAATCAATCCTAACATCGACAAGGATCTGAAACCACAAAACCCCCTGCAAAACACCAGTTTTAATCATAACAGAGAACCTTATTCGAAAATAACAGCCCAACATATCACTCTATTTTCATTCTTACTCTGAAGCTTTAGTTACTTTAATCGGTTTCGAGCTTGTCGTGTTCGAGTAGATTCGAGGCCGTCGACGCCCATTCACTGCACCTGCAAAAGGTCAGTGTGTTTTTTTTAGTTCGAATCTAAAGTTTCTGATGTGTTTGTATATGTGTTGTTGATTGTTTGGTATTTCCAATTGGTTTCTTAATTCTGCGTTTCTGTGTTATTTAGAGTTCAACATGGTTTAATCGATTTTATAAGCGTCGTAGCTTTACTTTGCTTTGGTCTGTGAATTGTGAAGCATGATTTATTCTGATTATTGAGAATTTGAAATGGTTTTACATGTAATGTTATGAGACGACCCATGTTCACTGCACACAAAAGGTGAACCTCGATACACTTATTGTTTTAGTCGTTAGTTTCTGTTTTAGTTAAAATCTTAGCTTATTTCTGCCATTTTGTGGTGGTTATGGAGTTTCTTTGTTGTCTGTTATTCGTTTGATGTTTGGAAGCTGTTAGGATAAATTATTAATTGCAAAATGAATTTGAAAGACGTATACTGTAGTTTGGACGTTTAAACTGAACTTCCAGAATTTAGAACCTATCTAAAGTCGAATATACATAGGATATACAGTGGGTTATCAAGTTAAGAAGAAGATATACATTCGATATACATCTGATATACACGCTGTGGTGTGTATATCTTAGGTATATTGTGTATGTGATTAAAACAGATCAGCACTGAACCATCTCCGTAATTGTCTTTTATCTGTAAGTTTAAGTTTTCTGTTTTTGCTAATATGAAACAGTGGCAGTGAGTATTGATTATTTGTTCTTCTGTGATTTAGAGGTTACTACCCTATATTAAGCATTTTGTTTGAAAACATGGTTTAAGATTTGTGTTTCACTATTTTATAAAAGCATGTCTCTGGGAAATTTCTTTTATTCCTGAAGTGCTCTTTTGTATGAGACTTAGCTGTTGTCCGTATCAAATTTACATTAGCGTAACTTTCCAGAATACATATAGCCTGTGGAAAATATGGTTTAAGGTTCCTGTTTCATTAGGTATTATGTAAGGGCATGACAATAAGAAATTCTATTCGAAAATGCTCATCTGAATGTGGTGTGTTTCTGTCCATATCATGAAGTGTCGCTCTGGATTTTCCTTCCTCTGTTCGGAATTATAAAACATAGCTTAGAACCTTGCATGCTATTATTTGTTACAACATAGTGTAATTCCTCCCCTCACGTTGTCATTTAGCTATGTAACATGGCTTGTTAGTTTGGTACCTAGCTTCCAGTTTGTTTGGATTTGTCAAAGTTTAATTAAGTTGTATGCCTTCATGTCCATTCCAAAATCCCTTCCAGCTCTAGAGTATTGTTTTTTTTTTTTTTTTTTTTATATTTTGGTTTTCAATGAGCCCAGCTAGCTGTAATTAGTTGTGCAACAATTTAATGAAGATTGCAATGACCGCTGCTACTATTAATCATACTCTTACTGTCAGTTCGTTGTTCTTATTGGTTTTGCCCCTACTGTTGAATAATCATTTGCTAGTATAGTGTAGCCAGTTCATTAACTTCCATATGGTGGTCTATTTCAAACTTGATTAACTTAGTCTTTGTGTGTCTTGAGACCTGCTAAGTGTATTCACCTAGTGACAATAAGGACCAAGGTCCATCTGCAGGGATAAATGTAATTAATCACGTATATATGCTTGAAGGATTAACTTAGTACCCACCTAGTGGAAACCTTAGGAGGTACGATGAGTTTAATCCGTTAACTGTCCTTTAAAGTTCCCTCAAATGAGTTCATCCTTTTGGTTATTATCTGTGCAAATTGGGCTGTTGCCGCCAATGTTTCTTTATTTGAAGAATATGTCTTGTATATCTTCACCTTGCTAATTTCCTCTTCTTTTGTTTTTTTATGCATGATATCTCGCATACGAGTCCAAGCGACTCGTCATCTCCTTCCGCATTTGGCGTTGGGCTAAAAGCCCAACGTAACTCCTCCTACGTCAGCCCAATCCGCAATCAAACAAGAAAACAAAAATCTGGGCCAAAGCCCAATAGACAGAACAGCCCACAGCTTCAATACAAAGAAGGATACTGGGCCTAAGCCCAATAACGTGAACAGTTCCAGCAGTTGGGCCTTAATAAGTGGGCCAGATCCATTTACTTTTTTCCTCTCTTCCTTATTTTATTGTTGTGTATTCTTATTTGTTTTGTATGACTAACATTTTATCTTATTTTATTAACTTAGATGAATTCTAGTAAATTAGTGGGTTTAACTTTAGCATAATGGGTAGCTTAACTTAAGAGAGAAACTCACGATTAGCCCCATAGATTTCATTCTCCTTCTATATTATAGTTATTTATGGCATCTATAATATTATTTATATGTTAGAATAATTGATTCTTAAAAAATAGTATGACTACATTTTCTAGCTAAGGGAATCATAATTTATTTTCACTATTTTAAAGGATTCAAACGTAATGAATAGACCAATATGAATTAAAGTATACGTTTGTAAATGACTGTTTTTTAGATTTATCCAAATTGCACATACTTTGATTGAGTACAGTTTATAAGAAATAATAAAAGAGATAAAAGAAAACTCGCATTAACTATTTTCGTACTTCATTCATACTCCTAAAATACAAAAATCGTTAATATCTCACCATTTGAATTGTTTCAAATATTTATCAAAACGCTGCATAAATTTACATTTTCGTCTACTCATATGTAAACTATCTTTGGCAAGCTTTATTTTTAAAATAACATCATTAGTTGAAACCTTAGCAACATTTATAAGTTTTATTTTAACTGATATTTGAAATTTCTTTTTATGTATATTATCACATCTTTTGCAAATCTTATTAAGAATAGCATTTTTCATTTAAAACTTTAACAATATTTATAAGTGTTATTTTAAATAGCATTCTATTTCTATCTATAACTTTAGCAATACTTACAAGATATTTTCTTAAATATTTAAATATTTACATCTACATTTAGCCTTAATTAAATAACATAAGTCCGGTCGGTTAACCATTGTTAATGGGTCTTAAAGAGTGCCTAATACCTTCCATTTAGACTAATTGAACCCTTACCTAGAAATCTTAAGTTTCGCAGACCTTAAACAGAGCTAACTTTAAAAATAACTTTAATAAATTTAGGTGTCCTAATTCACCATAAAATAATTAGGTGGCGACTCCTTAAAACAAACCAACAAAAAACAGGAATCTCCAATATGTCGTACTTCTAATTTAACCCGGGGTTAAAATGGGGTGTGACACCTATAAAATATGACACTTAAACCTAAATATAACAAGTTTTCAAACTTACTTCGGAGCACTTTACAACTCCTAAAACGACGATCCAAATGTATATGTATATTTAATGTAATGAGCCGATATTATTGTACGCTAAAAGAAATATTAAGTTCTATATAAAATATTTATATTCCGGTATTTTAAAACGTGACTAATCTTCGGCCAAAGTACAGAAAAAACCGGTATTTTAAAACGTGACTAATCTTCGGCCAAAGTACTTAATTTTGAGTTTGATTTTCAAAGAACAAAGGCTTGGGTTGGGGGAAAGAAGATTTCACGCACAGATTCTGTGAGTGAAAGGACCAAAGTGTAAATGTACACTTTGGCCCTTTCACGCACAGATTCTGTACGTGAAGCTTACTTTGGGTTTTTTTTTTTTTAAAGGATTAGTTTAGTTCCAAAAGTTATTTTTTGGGTTAGCAAAGTTCCCGACTCAAAGATAGAGAGACGAGAGTAATGTTAGAAAGGTCGGTTGGTGTATGAAGGTTCATTTTGAGGGGTTTCTTTATTATTTTTATTGCAGAGGGGGTGCAAATAAAATAGAAATACTTTCAGTTCATCTCCTTTAGAAATAAGTTGGGTACATCAAGAGTGAAGGTTCGTTTTGAGGGTTTTTTCCTCTTGACGGATTAAGAATTTCAACAATAATTTTCAATTTGAGTTAAATGAGTTATACACGACGAGTTTAAACTGATTGGACTAATGGGTTCTGAATATCGCGAATAAATTAAAAAATAAAGGAGACAATATATATATATATATATATCTATCTCTGTGTGAGAGAGAGAGTGCGCGCGCTCGGAATAAAAAATTCAAATAAAATTCTTATGTCAAGGAAATCCAATCCGCCTTTATATGTGATAAAGCCTCATCATAGCGATAGTTCATCAACTACGAGAAAAACTATTAAATTGCAAGTTCACTATCAGAGTTTGAGCCTTCTGGATATTTGCAAAAACAATACTGTCTCTATTTTAATTTGTTTGAATCTATTTCTTTTTTAATCCGTGTCAAAATGAATGACTCTTTTTTAAATTTGGAAACAAATTCACTTTATGAATGATTTACAGCCTCACCAATTTTCAAGGCTTATTTTGAACCACAAGTTTCAAAAGTCTTCCCTCTTTTTTAAATGTCGTGCCCAATCAAATGAGTTCATATAAATTGAAACGGAGGGAGTATAACATATGTATTTAAATTATAGGGACTAGGATAAGCCGCACGAGACATGAGATGGAGATGGGGTTTTGGGATATATGCACTTCCTGCCAAATTTCAGAATTAAAGATGTATGTTTCTAATACTTTCCCCTTTACCTTTATATTTATTTTATGCCTTATTTTATTAGAGAAAAGAACATGGACTGAAAATGATTATATTATGTTTTCTGGCATGCTTCCAGCTGAAACTTGTTCGATTCTTGGTGATGCGTACCTTCGTTGGCAATAGAACACGCACATGCCAATCTTGTACTATTAACTTGTAAATATCTTTACTGTCTCTCTATATTCTAGACTTTGTCCGTTATTATTGTCCTATTATTATAGATCAGTTTGTTATTCCTATAGATAAATGAAAAAATTAAAGTTACTCTATCTGTCTCTATTTTGTAGGACTCATTGTTATTTCTAAATGTTGTAAAACGTTCATATCAATTTAGTACGTATATTATGCTATGAGACTTCCCAAGTTCAAAAAATTGGCATCCCACCTTGTAGTTTCTGTATCATGTAGTCATGTAGAGAATAGCAAAGAGAAAAATTGGAGCTCTGATAGCCCAAGATCGATAACTAAAGTTAGATGGTTCAACTAAAGTAGGGGAGCTTTGAAGCAGACAGAAGATTAACTTGAATAGCAGAACTTAGTCATGGAAGAAAGCTTTCTCGATTTTGGCTTGGTTCCATTTCTTTTCTAGGATGTGACCAATGTTCTAACAAACAAAAAACGTACGTACTTCAATTCATATATTCAAATATGACCTTCCCTTTCAGCTAGGGGCTAGGCTGAATGTTAATTAAAATGTCAAGTTCAAGTCTCTCTTTTGGTTTTGAGTTTCCACATTGTGGAATGGGAAGAAGAAAAAAAAGAAAGAAATGAAAGCAACAAAATAGGAAATGTCAGGAAAGTGAGAGACCACAAACCAACAGAGCATGTGAATAATTAGAATTCTTATGTGAAGTCCCTATCCATAAGCTTTTTTGCATGAATTCCCTGATGCATATATAAATACACAAGAAAAAGATATAGCACTTTCTGGAGTCTTAAATCGTATGCCAAAGGACAACCGCTATTGTCCAGAATCGGCTGAAAAAAGTCTGATCAGCATAGCCTTTGCCTTCCATATATGGTTGTTACTTGGCAAAAAGGAGATCAGATATTTGAACTTGAAATATGTTCAACTTGTTGGACCAAGTGTTTCAATAATTTTGGAATAATGTATTTGATAAAAGTATTTATTTCTTACGGTAAATGAATATGAAATGAATTTGAAAAATTCATAAGTTTATTTTATTCATTTGGTTTATGCGTTTTAGTCTTTTGACAATTACATCTTGATTTAAGAATGCATGAACTTATCCATTGTCTTCTTTTGACGAAAGAATCTACTTTTCAAGAATTATTTGGCCTATAAACTAAGTTGCTTAGATTCAGGTGCGGGTGTCCGATACGGGTGTGGATCTCTAGAGGTCGGATCCTTCATAATCTAAATTTTAAGATTCAGGGATACGGATCTAGGTATGGATAAGGGTGCGGGAATTTGGCTAAAATTACTTCAAATATCTAAAAATAGAGTTATAAAACCTTAATTATGAGATATTATGTGGAAAACCTGAGGAGAAAATATTGATCAAGAGAAAAATCCTGGAAGGAGATAAAAGAAAAAGGAGTGACATAGAAATTTCTATGTACAAGGTATTCCATTTTCTTCAATTTCATCTTATCATTTGTTTTGATTACTGAAATCACTGAATATGTCCGGAATTTCTCCATCGATTTTGGTCAAAGTACCCAAAATCGTTTGACCAGATTGCTTACGGATCTCACACCCATGTCGTGTCGACACAGGTGCAGCACCAAAAGTGAAAAGTCCGAGAAACTTAGCCTATAAATAGTGCTTAGATTTCTTTGAAACAGCAAGCAGTTCCAAAACACTTTCCTCACTTTGCTTTATGAAATATTTGAGAGACATTGATCAAAAGGTGAAATCACATATTCACGAATAGAAGAGCAACGTTCTTGAGTGCTACTATTTTATGGCTTAGTTGAATCCTGAAAATAGAGTTGACATTTGTTTTTCGGTTTGCTCGTGGGAAAGACTCCAACTATTTCAAAAAAAGTCTTGACGTGTCTCTAATCCAAGCAAGTCCTATTTTGAGTTTCTAATATTATTATCATTTGTATTCTAACAATTTGATGATATTTCAGCTTGAGGAGTTGGAAGAAATTATAACCCATTCTCTAACAGAACTTTTACACTTGTGAAATTATTTTTGATATTTTTTTTACATATATCCATATCGTATTAAAAATACTAAGTTTAATTGAAGCCACTGAGCATAGTCTCCATCAGCCTTGGACATGCAACCACACATTTTGAATTGGCATACCATGATGCTGATACTTCAGAAGATGCTACTACTCGAAAATCAATTAGAACAAAAAGTTTTCTTGGCAGGTGCTATATGTTCAGAATGCTATTAGTATCGCCATTTCTCTTAGCATACTGTGATTCTTCTCGTTGTCGGGGATGGGCGTTCAGGCAATTCGAATTATATATGAAAATTTCGGTTTAAATTTTGATTTTCAATTCAAGAAATTAAAACCAAAATTCAGTCCAAATAAATTTTGATTGGATTGGTTTTCTTATAAGTTCAATTTTGGATTAATCAGTTTGGATATTTAAGATTTTTGATTTTAAACTTATAAGTTGAGTTTCTTCTTCTTACAAACATGTACATCCTAATAAACTATTCATCTCAAATTACCTTAATACACTACAAACAAAATTGAAATTAGCTAAGAATTTGATCGCTAATATAAATTGCTCGGGAGCTAATAAAATTTTATGACAATTTATCGTTAACCCAGATGAGATCCATCCCATTTGGTTGTAATTGGCATGTGCCAAATTACTTGGTTGGAATTCATACTTGGAGCCAAAGGAAAATACTTGGAACCAAAGAAAAATTCTTGGAGCCAAAGGCAAAATTTGTGGATTATAATTTTTGGGTCCTTTTTCTTTTTCTTCTTTTTGTGCTTGGAGGCCAAGTTTGGTCTCCTATAAATAGAGAGTCATTCTTCCATTTGTAATCCCACCAAAAATAAAGATAGAAAGAAGAGTGAGGCATTCACAGATAAAGAAATAGTCTGTGAGGGAAAATAGAGAGTACGGGAGATATTGTAGTGAGGTGGAAAATCTTAAAAGAGGTTTATTTCTTTTGAGTGTGTAGTGATCTTTGGAGTATTTTACTCAGACCTACAAAATGTAAAATCCTTGCTATAGTGATATATGTTGCTCCTCTTGGCCCGTGGTTTTTTCCCTTTTGGGTTTCCACATAAAAATCTTGGTGTCATTATCGTTTTTTTTTTATTCTTGTTGATTAATCGTATCACGGTGCTACATTATTATTCCGCTGTACATACCGTGAATATTATTTCTGTGGCGGGTTTATTCCCAACAACTGGTATCAGAGCACAGGTTCTACTCATTTACAAAAATACTTTTTACATTTGGTTATACTATACACAATGAAAAAAAAAATGTCTGGAGTAAAGTATGAGACAACAAATTCAACGGTGATAGCGGTTTCTCAGCATGGCAAAGAAGGATGAGAGATCTGCTTATCCAACAAGGTTTGCACAAGGCACTAGGCGGCAAATCCAAAAAGCATGAATCCATGAAACTTGAGGATTGGGAAGAAATGGATGAAAAGGCAGCTAGTGCAATCAGGTTGCACTTAACAGATGATGTGGTCAATAACATCATCGACGAAGATAGTGCATGTGGTATCTGGACAAGGTTGGAAAACCTGTACATGTCCAAGATGTTGACAAACAAATTGTACCTAAAGAAGCAATTATACACCCTGCATATGGGTGAAGGTGCAAATTTTTTGTCACATTTAAATGTGCTTAATGGATTAATCACGCAGCTAGCCAACCTTGGAGTAAAGATCGAGAAGGAAGATAAAGCCATCGTGCTCTTGAACTCGTTGCCATCATCTTATGCCAATTTGGAAACAACCATCTTGCATGGTAAGGACTCAATTGAGCTGAAGGATGTCACATCAACTCTTCTACTCAATGAGAAGATGAGAAAAAAACCTGAAAATCATAGTCAGGCTCTCATCACAGAAAGTAGAGGCAGGAGTTACCAAAGGAGTACGAGCAACTATGGTAAATCCGCAGCTCGTGGGAATTCTAAGATCCAATCGAAGTCAAAAGCCTTGCGACCAACCAGGTCACTACAAAAGAGATTGTCCAAATATAAAAAGGGGCAAAGATGAAAGTAATGGCCAGAAGAATGACGACAACATAACTGTCACAGCGCAAAACAATGATAATGTTGTTTTCTTCGTAAACGAGGAAGAGGAATGCATGCACTAGGCAGGTTCAGAGTCAGAATGGGTGGTTGACACAACAGCATCTTACCATGCCACACCGGTAAGAGATCTTTGTTACATATATGTAGCACGTGATTTCGGTATTGTGAAAATGGGTAACACAAGTTACTCAAAGATTGCGGGGATCAGAGACATTTGTATCAAGACAAATGTCGGATGCACATTGGTTCTAAAGGACATGCGCCATGTACTTGATTTGCGGTTGAACTTGATCTCGGGAATCGCTTTGGACCGAGATGGATACGAGAACTAATTTGCAAATCAAAAATGGAGACTCACCAAGGGATCATTGGTGATTGCAAAGGGAGTTACTTGTGGCACGTTGTACAGGACAAATGCAGAAATATGCCGAGGTGAAGTTAATGCGGCTCAAGATGAGATTTCTACAGATTTGTGGCATAGAAGAATGGGTCATATGAGCGAGCAAGGATTGCAGATTCTTGCCAATAAATCACCCCTCTTTTATCAAAGGTACAACGATAAAACTTTGTGACTACTGTTTATTTGGTAAGCAACATAGAGTCTCATTTCCAACATCTTTTGGAAGAAAATTGAATATACTTGATTTGGTATATTCTGATGTTTATGGTCCAATGGAGATAGAATCAATGGGTGGTAACAGATATTTTGTTACTTTTATTGATGAGGTTTCACAAAAATTGTGGGTTTATATCTTGAAAACCAAAGATCAGGTGTTTCAAGTTTTCCAGAAGTTTCATGCTATGGTGGAGAGGCAGTCGGGTTGAAAGCTAAAGCGTCTTCGTAGTGACAATAGAGCTGAGTACACTTCAAGGGAATTTTAAGGGTACTGTTCAACCCATGGTATTAGACATGAAAAGACAATTCCTAAAACCCCACAACACAATGGTGTAGCTGAGAGGATGAATCGCACCATTGTTGAGAAGGTGAGAAGCATGCTCAGAATGGCTAAACTGCCTAAGTCATTCTGGGGTGAAGCAGTTCAGATAGCCTGTTACCTGATCAATAGGAGTCCATCAGTTCCATTAGAGTTTGACATACCAGAAAGAGTTTGGACCAATAAAGAGGTGTCCTACTTGCATCTGAAGGTGTTCGGTTGCAGAGCTTTTGCACATGTACTGAAGGAGCAGAGAACAAAGCTGGATGATAAATATGTTCTTTGCATATTCATCAGATATGGAGATGAAAAGTTCAGGTACAGACTGTGGGATCTTGTAAAAAAGAAGGTCATCAGAAGCAGAGACGTAGTCTTCCGAGAAAGTGAAGTTGGAACTACTAATGATCTGTCAAAGAAGGCTAAGAATGGTATAGTCCCTAACCTTGTTACCATTCCTTCTATTTCTAACCATCCCAGAAGTACGGAAAGTACGACCGACGAGGTTGCCGAGCAGGGGGAGAAACTTGACGAGATTGTTGAGCAGGGGGAGCAACTCGATAATTATGTCGAGCAAGTGGAGTACCCTACTCAGGAAGAAGAAGGAGAACAATCTCAACCTCGGAGGAGATCAGAAAGGCAAAGGGTAGAGTCATCCAAGTACTCATCCTCAGAGTATGTCCTCATTAGTGATGAGAGGGAGCCAGAAAGTCTGAAGGATGTGTTGTCCCATATAGAAAAGAGCCAGTGGATGAAAGCCATGCAAGAAGAGATGGAATCTCTACAGAAAAATGGCACGTACAAGCTGGTTGAACTTCCAAAGGATAAAACACCACTCAAATGCAAGTGGGTCTTCAAACTCAAAAAAGATGGAAATGGCAAGCTGGTCAGATACAAAGCTCGATTGGTGGTAAAGGCTTCGAACAGAAGAAAGGTATTGATTTTGATGAAATTTTCTCACCTGTTATCAAAATGACTTCTATTCGAACCATTTTGAGCTTAGCAGCTAGCCTAGATCTTGAAGTGTAGCAGTTGGACGTGAAAACTGCATTTCTTCATGGAGATTTGGAAGAGGAGATTTATATGGAACAACCAGAAGGATTTGAAGTATCAGGAAAGAAACACATGGTGTGAAAATTGAATAAGAGTCTTTATATGTTAAAGCAGGCACCAAGGCAGTGGTACAAGAAGTTTGACTCATTCATGAAAAGTAAAACTTACACAAAGACCTATTATGATCCGTGTGTATACTTCAAAAGATTTTCTGACAACAACTTTATTATTTTGTTGTTGTATGTGGATGACATGTTAATTGAAGGACAAGACAAGGATATGATTGTCAAGTTGAAGGGAGATCTGTCCAAGTCATTTGACATGAAAGACTTAGGCCCAGCACAACAAATTTTGGGGATGAAGATTGTTCGAGAACGAACAAGCAGAAATTTGTGGCTATCTTAGCAGAAGTACATTGAACGTGTACTAGAACTCTTCAACATGAAGAGTGCTAAACCCGTTAGCACACCTCTTCCTACTCATCTGAAGTTGCGCAAGTAGATGTGTCCTACAACATAGGAGGAGAAAAGGGGCATGGCCAAAGTTCCTTATTCGTCAGCAGTCGGAAGCTTGATGTATGCTATGGTATGCACTAGACCTAATATTACTCATGTAGTTAGTGTTGTTAGCAGATTTATTGAAAATCCTAGAAAAAGAACACTGGGAAGCAATCAAGTGGATACTCAGGTACCTGAGAGGTACTACTGGAGACTGTTTGTGTTTCGGAGGATCAGATCTAGTCTTAAAGGGTTACACAGATGTTGATTGGCAAGTGATCTTGACAATCATAAATCTACTACTAGATACCTGTACATATTTTCAGGGGGAGCTATATCATGGCAATCAAAGTTGCAGAAGTGTGTTGCACTCTCAACAACTGAGGCAGAGTATATTGCCGCCACTGAAGCTGGCAAGGAGATGATATGGTTGAAAAGGTTTCTTCAAGAGCTTGGATTGCATCAGGAGAAGTATGTCGTCTATTGTGACAGTCAAAGTGCAATAGACTTGGGCAAGAACTCCATATACCATGCAAGGACGAAGCATATCAATGTGAGATATCACTGGATTCGGGAAAAGATAGAGGACGGATCTATGCAGGTCAAGAGGATCCCTACAAGTGAGAATCCTTCAGATATGTTTACGAAAGTGGTACCAAAAGACAAGTTCGAGCTATGCAAGAAACTTGTCGACATGCACTCAAACTAGAAGGCCGACGTTGCCTCCTTCAGGTGAATGAGACTGGAAGGGGAGATTGATGAGATTTATCCCATTTGGTTGTAATTGGCAGAATTCATACTTAGAGCCAAAGGAAAATACTTGGAGCCAAAGGAAAATTCTTGGAGCCAAAGGCAAAACTTGTGGATTACAAATTTTGGGTCCTTTTTCTTTTTCTTCTTTTTGTGCTTGGAGGCCAAGTTTGGTCTCCTATAAATAGAGAGTCATTCTTCCATTTGTAATCACACCAAAAACAAAGAGAGAAAGAAGAGTGAGGCATTCACAGATAGAGAAATAGTCTGTGAGGAAAAATAGAGAGTTTGAGCAATATTGTAGTGAGGTGGAAAATCTTAAAAGAGGGTTATTTCTTTTACGTGTGTAGTGGTCTTTGGAGTATTTTATTCATACCTACAAAGTGTAAAATCCTTGCTATAGTGATATCAGTTGCTCCTCTTGGCCCATGGTTTTTTCCCTTTTGAGTTTCCACGTAAAAATCTTGGTGTCATTATCGCTCTTTTTTATTCTTGTTGATTAACAGTATCACGGTGCTACATTATTATTCCGCTGTAAATACCGTGAATATTATTTCTGTGGCGGGTTTATCCCCAACAAACCCGTCGCTAAATATAGATTTAGTGCGCGACGAATTTTTGGTGTTTCATTTTAAAATTTGTCTGTCGCTAATTTTTTTTTTCTTGTAGTCATAATTTT
This sequence comes from Lycium barbarum, assembly GCF_019175385.1. Classification (NCBI taxonomy): domain Eukaryota; kingdom Viridiplantae; phylum Streptophyta; class Magnoliopsida; order Solanales; family Solanaceae; genus Lycium; species Lycium barbarum. The sequence continues at coordinate 94,286,134 of NC_083344.1, forward strand.
TCATTCCCATCACAATCATCCAAATAACATGTTCATTCTCGCAATAAAATTATAATCTAAACAAAGTAAATCATGTCCGAAAGATTCTGCTATTAATAGTTAATATTCAAGTTAACCACTAAAATTCTTATAAACTCCATGCGATTTAAAAATAAATTTAACATGCTTTTTTAAGGATCCAATGCCACAATTCCTAAAATTACAATACAATCACGGTAAATGTATCTCAGTTTGCACTATTCATTAGTCTAACAGGTATTTGTCCGATTAAGTAAAGAATTAGACTTAGAGCCCGTTTGGAATAGCTTATAAGTTGCTGAAGATTTTTTGAGTGTTTGACTGAGGGCAATTGGCGCGAATGCCCTTCAAATGCGCTGGTCTTTAATTTTTGCCCCTGTAATTCGTGGTCTTTAATATTTGCCCTTCTGAGCTAAAAGATAATAAGAAAAGGACGTTACTATCCCTACCCATAACATATAAAAACCTGAAAGTCTGTAACGAACCCCAAACATCCAATTAAACCTATCCATCATTCCAACAACAAACCTTTCAATCGTTCCATCGTTCCAACATTTCATCGGAGAAATCTCCATTGATTTTGCTGCTACAACATCGGAAAAGATAAATACATAATATATAGCGTTTCAATTGAACGTAATTCAACTCAATTTGATGCTTTATTAAGTTTAGATTTGTTAATATTTGAAAATAACAACAAATCATCTTCTATGAACTAAGCAACTGATATTCAGTTGAGATTCAACATTACAAATCATAATTTTACTCAACAACATAGAATTGATCAAATTTATTGCTTTGTTCTGATTTTGATTAGTTTATACGTTCCATTTGATTAGTATACAATGCTCAATGACTTAGACTTGAAATTACAGTAACTTCAGTTGACAAAAAATAATCAGGCAAAGTTCTGAACAAGTATGCCGGAGGAGGCAGAAGTTCGCTTTGCAAAAGAACAAAGTATGCCGTTAGAGTCAAACTTTCATTTTCGTAAGCAAAATATCAAGTATACAAGTGTTAAGAACTAGAAAAGTATGCCGGAGGAGGTAGAAGTTTACTTTACAAAAGAACAAAGTATGCTGTTAGAGGCAACTTTCATTTTCATAAGCAAAATAAAAAAGTATACAAGTGTTAAAAATTAGACTAGTCTGCCGGAGGAGGCAGAAGTTCACTTTACAAAAGAACAAAGTATGCTGTTAGAGGCAAACTTTCATTTTCATAAGCAAAACATCAAGTATACAAGTGTTAAGAGCTAGAAAAGTATGCCGGAGGAGGCAGAAGTTCACTTTACAAAAGAACAAAGTATGCTGTTAGAGGCAACTTTCATTTTCATAAGCAAAATAAAAAAGTATACAAGTGTTAAAAATTAGACAAGTCTGCCGGAGGAGGCAGAAGTTCACTTTACAAAAGAACAAAGTATGCTGTTAGAGGCAAACTTTCATTTTCATAAGCAAAACATAAGTATACAAGTGTTAAGAACTAGAAAAGTATGCCGAAGGAGGCAGAAGTTCACTTTACAAAAGCACAAAGTATGCTGTTAGAGGCAACTTTCATTTTCATAAGCAAAACATCAAGTATACAAGTGTTAAGAACTAGAAAAGTATGCCGAAGGAGGCAGAAGTTCACTTTACAAAAGCACAAAGTATGCTGTTCGAGGCAACTTTCATTTTCATAAGCAAAATAAAAAAGTACACAAGTGTTAAGAATTAGACAAATCTGCCGGAGGAGGCAGAAGTTTACTTTACAAAAGAACAAAGTATGCTGTTAGAGGCAACTTTCATTTTCATAAGAAAAATAAAAAAGTACACAAGTGTTAAGAATTAGACAAGTATGCCGGAGGAGGTAGAAGTTCACTTTACATAAGAATAAAGTATGCTGTTAGAGGCAACTTTCATTTTCATAAGCAAAATAAAAAAGTACACAAGTGTTAAGAATTAGACAAGTCTGCCGGAGGAGGCAGAAGTTCACTTTACAAAATAACAAAGTATGCTGTTAGAGGCAAACTTTCATTTTCATAAGCAAAACATCAAGTATACAAGTGTTAAGAACTAGAAAAGTATGCCGGAGGAGGCAGAAGTTCACTTTACAAAAGCACAAAGTATGCTGTTAGAGACAACTTTCATTTTCATAAGCAAAATAAAAAAAATACACAAGTGTTAAGAATTAGACAAGTCTGCCGGAGGAGGCAGAAGTTTACTTTACAAAAGAATAAAGTATGCTGTTAGAGGCAAACTTTCATTTTCATAAGCAAAACATCAAGTATACAAGTGTTAAGAACTAGAAAAGTATGCCGAAGGAGGCAGAAGTTCACTTTACAAAAGCACAAAGTATGCTATTAGAGGCAACTTTCATTTTCATAAGCAAAATAAAAAAGTACACAAGTGTTAAGAATTAGACAAGTCTGCCGGAGGAGGCAGAAGTTCACTTTACAAAAGAACAAAGTATGCTGTTAGAGGCAAACTTTCATTTTCATAATCAAAACATCAAGTATACAAGTGTTAAGAACTAGAAAAGTATGCCGGAGGAGGCAGAAGTTCACTTTACAAAAGCACAAAGTATGCTGTTAGAGGCAACTTTCATTTTCATAAGCAAAATAAAACATTATTAACAAAACAACACCAAAAACACATAAGATTGCATAAAAACCAAAATTATTAACAAGACAACACCAAAAAACCAAGACACACATAAATTAACTTAATTCATGAAGTTATGCCGGAACAGGCATAACTTTATGCCGGAACCGGCATAACTTTATGCCTGAACCGGCATAACTTCAGTTTCAAAAACCAAGAACTCTGCCGGACCCGACATATGTTGCCTCAGACAAACACATTCTTCACAAAAACCAGATTATTAAACAAAAACAATAGCAACAACATAAAACAACTGTTCACAGGCAAAAACTTCAAAGATTCAACAAAGAGAAAACCAAAACGCATATCAAAATCAACTAAAACATATTACGACATTCATAATACGACATTCAAAATACCAAAATATATACATGGGGAACGAAACTAAAGTTCAAAAAATCATACAGACACTGTAACAAAACACTATAATTTTAAATAAAAAATGATCAATTAAATATAAAAAACGACGAAGACAAAGATATCAATTCAACAAACGACAATTTAACATAAAAACAAATATTGAAACGAGCAAAAGATCCAAATTCGTACCTAAATTTTAGAACAGATAAGACAAACACAAAACAGAGCAGGAACGAAGAAGCAAAAAAAAAAAAAAGGGCAAATGACGAAATAGAAAGAGTTTTAATGGGGTAAGGATAATTTTGTCAAAAAACTTTCATTAAACAGGGGGCAAGGGCAAAAATTAAAGAAGGCATAAATGAGGGGCAAACTATAAAGACCAACCCAAAAGAAGGGCACTCCGCGCAAAAAAATGTTTGACTGACCAGTTTATAAGTCATTTTGTGCTTAAAATAAGTCCAAAAAAATAAGTTGGGCTACCCCAACTTATTGTTTTGGGCTTATAAGCTGATTTTTTAAGCTAAGCCAAACGGGCCCTTAGTATTAGGTATATGGCTAATCTAATTGTTAGGTCATTAATATCTCTAAGAATCTCAACTGTTCTATTGTCCACTTTTTTTTTTTTTTATAGAGAAGGTAACATGGTTACGGATTTATTATCTTGCCAACCTTGGGGAAAGGAAAAAAAATCCACATGAATTTTGATAGTATCAACTCACTGCCTAATATGGTTAATTGAGGTTATTATCAGGATGGACAGAGAAGACAAACCAAATTTTAGAATCAAAACGAGAAGGAATCATTATATTACTAATGATAATAGCCGATAATGTACATCAAGTAGTTTTAACTACATGTATAGCCTAATTTGGTAAGGATGACTACTCTCATTCTGACTTGGATATTGTTACCCAATCCTACAAATATCATTTATCATCTAAGTACCTAAGGGTGATTAGTTACACTCTTCCTTTTTGTATAGAGGCTATGGTTTATGTCCTCATTGTGCTACTTTTGTATGATAATATGCAGAGTGAGGTCATGTCTAAACCCCATAAATTGGAATTTTTCAAAAAAAAAAAAAAGGGATAAATTTAAGGTATAAAAATAAGTCCTAAATTCGAAATCTAATCCGAAATTCAAAAGAATCTCGTCCGTAATTCAAAAACCCAAACCAAAAATATTTAAAAATAAATAAAATAAAATTGGACTTCGGTTTGACTATCAATTTTGCCCAAATTATGCCCAAACCTAAATTCAAGAAGATCTGCTCTACAACTGTAATGGAAGTGAAAACATGAATTCTTTAAGACCGATAAATTATGTGAACCACAAAATAGGTATATTATTATTATTCAATTGGCACGCTATTTTTTTTTTTTTTTTGGTTAAAAATAATTATGTGAACCACAAAAAAATAAAAAAAATTGGCACACTAATTGATATATGTACTTGTTCATGTTTGGAAGCAAATGATAGGAATGCTACGTTGATAATGTCATTAGGGATTGTGAGATTAAGGGCATCCGATTTTGTTAAAGATGCCAACAATTAGCCGAGAAACGGTTCTTTTTGGGTGATTTACTAGAATGGCTTTGAAGATTGGTGGTCCTTCTAATCTCGCTTGTCCATGTGGAAAACTTCAAGTTTAACAAACTTCGGGTTTAACAAAAAAAATTGGCTGAAATTTCAGTATTTTTAGCCAAATAACCTTTTTTTTTTACTTAAAGCGCGGAGTTCTAGCTAATTTATTTACTAATTTGACCGAAAAATAAAATCTCAAAAATTAATGAACTTTAAAAAGTAAAAAGTACATATTTTTTATTCTTAAAAGATGACAAGTGGACAAAGACTCCACATGGCATGTGAGTGTATCCCACTCTTTAGGAAAAGAATGAGATGATGCGGGGTAAAAAGTATCAAAGTTCTCGGTGTAAGAGGTTTCGAGTCAAAAAAGAAAAACTCTGCCAGTTAGACCTTCACAGAAGTACGTGATTTCGCCTTTCCAACCAATTGATATAGGAAAAACCCTGGACCTATTCATTCCTTCGACCAAATTTTCGACCTCAAGGGCATGTCGTTAATTGATAGGTCAAAAAAAAAAAATCTACCTAAATTAAGAAAATACATGTTTTGACCTCATGTGGTCGAAAACTGCATTTTTTATATAAATATTATTAAAAATATTCGACCGCACGAGCTCGATAATTTTTTTTTTTTGAAATATTAATTAAAATTTTCAACCGCATGTGGTCAAAAAATCTATTTTTATTTAAATATTATTTAACATTTTCGACCACATGTGGTCAAAAATAGGAAAGAATATATATAAAAAAACATTTTTTTTTATTTCGACCTAGTGTCGTCGAAATGTAGCAATATTGTTGCCAGATCTCGACCACATGAGGTCGAAATCCTAGCCAGCATTTTAAATTTCAACCACGTGAGGTCGAAATTCAATATGTTGCCCAGAATTGCTAAATTTCGACCTCATGTGGTCAAAATTTTAATTTCTGGGTATATTTTCGACCTCGTGAGGTCGAAATTTAGCAACATCTGGGTTGATTTTCGACCTCGTGTGGTCGAAAATCTAGAAAAAAAAATCAGCATTTAGCTGCTGTTATAGTAGCACACCTGCCAAACAACCAAATCAACATTATTCTACAACACATCCAATTCATCAACAATGCGACATAACAATACATTCTACAATCAAATTAAACTTCAAAGTACTTCAAAATATCCTTAAAACTACATTCAAACACTTAAACACCATAAAGTTAAACAACCATAAACTACATTCTACAATCAAATTCACCTTCAAAGTACTTCTAATTTGAATTAAAACTACATTCAAAAACTTAAACATCATATAAATATCGAAGAAAACATAGAAAAATTAGAATCCAAAAGTATACGAATCAAAAAAGTCAGCGTTGGCTGTTAGAGACATGATCTGAATCCTCCCCACTATCCTCATCGACAAGACCATGATCTACGTTGTCCTGTGACCTATGTCGTCTATCTAGGAAAGGTCGGGGGGGGGGGGGGGGGGCTGTGACCTATGAGCATCCCTGGGACACAGGGGAATCGGAAACGCCCCCGAATTGAGTAAGCTATCTATTTGGGCCTGCATACCCAACATCCTTGCCTCCAAGGCACTAAGTGTGCTTGTTAGTTGAGCAACTTGCTGCTTTATTTCTTGGTACTCCTTAGGATCCACTCCCCTCTCAGAAGTAGCACCTACGCCTTGAAGGAATGACGGGAATTGACGACAGGCTCGATTAGGCATCCCATAAACTATCTCATACCTTGTCGGGGGAGAAACCTCCTCCAATCAACTATCTCTCGGGTCATTGGTGTGCCGGTTGTCTAACTGGCACGATATTCCCCAAAGTGTCGTTGAAACTCGGTCTGAAGTTGAAGAATACAATGTTAGTAGCTAAATTTAGTAAAAAAAATAGTAGTTATTATTGTTAGTTAGTGACTTACATAGGTTCGTTGAGCCCTTGGGTCAATCCATTGGTCTGTACCATCAGCATTCTTCATCTTCTTGTGTGAGTAATCATGAAGACTTTATCTTGAGGTACTACCTGACCCCTTTGAAGCGTCTGCAAACAAATCAAGATTAACAGCTAAAAAAGTAAGCAATTGTACGAGAGCAAAAAATATCAAATAGCAAATATTAAGCAGTTCTGACCTTAGCTAAATATGCATTTATTACGAGAGAAAAAAATACCAAATATCAATTGTACCACTAACACGCCATTTACACAAAGATATAAAGGAAAAGGGACTATACCAAACTGAACAGTGACATCTGTTGACACAATATGGTCATTTACCAATTAGTGTAGCCTTTAAAGTCCCTTAATGCACACAGAACCCCAATAGGGAACAAATCAGCTACATAAAAAGTCTCTTGCTAGTTGAGTAGTTCTTATCATCACTTCAGAACTTGAGAGAAGTATTACAAATAATTCTTACTAACACTCCCTTATAGATCTTAATTAAGTCCTATTGAGTTGGTCATTGTCCATGATTCCACTAATTTACAAATCTTCTCGCGGCTAGAATTCTGAATAGTGATAAAAGAAAGAAACATAGTGAAATAAATCTTAAAATACCACCCTCATAGCAAAGTGGGGCAAACAACCAAAACTTGTTTTTATTCCAATTACAAGCACAATTATTTAACGGAAAAGGGCCAAATATACTCCTATATTTTCGGAAAAGGATCAAATATACCCCTCATTATATTTTGGGCCGAAAAATACCCCTGCCGTTATACTTTGCGTATTCAACAAAAGCATAGACACGGGCTGTAAATTCATCCATCATCCCTAATTTATCATCATAACCTCTATTGTACATTCAACTACGAAATTCCATCTACACAAATAGCACAAAGTTTGAACTTGTAAAACCATACTTAGTTTATATGTTATTAGTAAAAGACGCACCAACCATAATTACCATAATTCTCAAAAGGGCATCATAATTACCAAAAAAGATCATAAAAGCACAAAGTTTGAACTTGTTAAACCATACTTAATTTATATGTTATGAGTTAAAAAAAAATCACAAGTATAAAGGACACAGTATATCATTATTTCACAAAATGCAGCTCTATAAATCTACTTAGTATAGTGAAACAATCCATGAACACAGATAAACAAGAAAACCAATTCCTCAACCATATTGTTCACTTCAGACAAAATAAAAAAATAAAAAAAACAAAAGATTCCCAATAATTAAATATTAAAAAGTTCAAAACTTTTCACACTGAAAATCTGAAAAAGAGAAATATACCAATTTGATTCTTGGGTCAACAGAGTGGACAAAAGTGAAAGGAGAAGGTATGTACTGAGCAATGGGGCTAGAAGTTGCTCCACATATAGCAATCTTTAACAATAAATATAAGTAATCTACTAATTAAACTACAATTACAAAGTAATGTAACTAATAATGATAGAAATGAGATTGAAAAAAAAATGGCAAAAAATTTAGTTACCTTTAGTGGCGGCAGACAACAAGGGCGGCGACGGAGGACAGGCAGTGATGGGAATGGGGCATCGGCGACGGGGGAGGAGTGTGGTGGGGATGGCGCGTCGGCGGCAGGGTACGTAGGGGTGTGGTGGGGGTGGGAGTTTTGGTATATTTGGGGGTGGGAAGCACGATCTGATTTTGGGGGAGTATAATTAAATTTTTTACTTAAGTTTTTCGACTGCACGCGGTCAAAATATGAATTATTTTTTAATTAATTATTTTATTTATATAATTTAATATTTTATAAAATGATTTTTTTCATTTATTATTTGTACAAAAATAAGTTTCGACCTCATGCGTTCGAAGTTTTATTTCCCATTTAAATATCAACCCCGTGAGGTCGAAATCCAAAAAAAAAAAAAAAAAAAAATTCAGAAACTTTCGACCTCATGCGATCAATTTTTTGTTTTTGACCAAAAAGTGTGGTCGAAATTTCTTGGTCGGCAAATCCTGTTTTTTTAGTAGTGTTCTTAGACTTGTGTAGCTATCTTTTTCATCTCGTAAAGCGGTATTTGAATATCAGAATAGCTGATATAGTCATGATTCAATAGGTCAGGTCCACTTACTTTTTCTTTTGTTGATTTCAAATGAGTTCGGTTGGTACAATGGAAAATAGGAATATTCGGTGATTCAAGAAGTGACTTTTCATTATTCAGTCGTAATATCTTCTTTCGAAGGCAAAATGATTTTCAAATCTCATAATTTATGATCAATTCAGTCAACATTTCCTTTTTCTAGAGGACAATTTTTCACATCTAAAGTATGTATTAGATATACCAATACCTTACCCCATTCATCTGAAAGTCTCTATTGCGATTAATCGCATTTTGTGCAGGCATAAAGATGTGTCCTTTTTTTTATATGTCACTCGATGACTTGAGTAGAAGCTTTCCCTTTCTTTCTCGTGTGTGCCTTCCATTCCTTCTTTGTCTTCTTTGAATAAAAAAATCCAGGTAGTGAGGCCCTTTATGAGTGGAAGAGAATTAGAGGTAGAGTGTCACGACCCAAGTAGCCGTGAGTGGCACCCACACAAATCCCCTAGTGGGAAAACCATCCCCTTAACCCTTTTTCTTAATCATTTAAACATTTATATATCAATAATCAGAATTAATTCATGAATAAGTCTAAATCATTGCCATGAATAAAATAACTGCGGAAGTCCTATCTATTACGACCCCAAAGATCCGAAAGTCATCGTACGAGGACTCTAAAATATAAAGTTGTCTAATGAAAGAAATAAATGTCTAAAATCATCATAAATGTCTGGAATGAAAGTAGACATTCAAATAAGGAAAGATCTTCAGGCGGCATGGCATGGAGAGGAGCTCACCCTCGGATTTGACCTCACACTAGATATGAGGTCTGGAAGATGTCTCTGGCACACAATCTGCACTCAAATAAAAAGTGCAGCAAGGTAGTATCAGTACAAACACTATATACCGGTAGATATCATAGGTCGACTAAAATTAGTATCATGCATACTTCATAAAATCAACAAGATAGGCAGATAGGCACAACAACACATAACCAAATAATGTCATCAACAGAAATCAGCCAACACAGGAATAAGATAAGTCCAGCCACAACCATTAACAGGAATTATATAAGTCCGATGAAATGCAATGCAACAATGACAATATATCAACCGTGTACACACATGCTAAATGGTATTGTTTCCCCAAATAGTCATGACCTGCAGGGGACCCATGGTGTCTATGTACCACTCGCTCCGGAACTGACCTCGGATCACGAGCCCATAACTAGGCCACATCCTCACCCCCTGTCAAATGTGCCTTTATATATATATGAATCTCAACGCATTTCCAGCCCAACAGTCAATATGGAACATGATCAGTCAATAATTTCAATGTCAATGAATACAAGGCACCATGCCACAAGTCATAACAAGACTTAGATAAATTCACTCAACACAGCATGAATATGCAACCATCTCAATCAACAAGAAGAGTATCTATTGACTCCTTCATTTTCAAAACACAACAATTCCATCTCGAATTTCGGTATATGAAGAAATGACAACAAGCCCACATAATCAGAATTCATACCAACCAAATCATACTTTCTCCTATCAACTTTATTGCATATGAAATCAACTAACAAAAGTCTAACTCAAGTAAACCGTAACCTACCTCAAAGTCGAACTAGAACAATGCAATTATTCTGCAATAGCTTTCCCCTTTCACAAAGCTTCGAAATGTTCAAAGTCTAGAAATCATAATGTTAAGTGAGTAAGGAAGCATCTACTCAACAACAACAATTTGGGGAAGCAAACCCCACTACTTCAACTCTTTTTCAATGGGTGAACTATCATTAGGTATGAATTCATCCTAAAATCAATCCCAACAATCATGTTTTATCATTTCATGGGTTTTCTAGTCAATTCAACCGCTTCCAATCAGTTTTTAGGCTAAAGCTTCCATTGTTATTGGGACCCTAAGTCTCAATCAACCAATTCCACCATTAATAATCAAAATCTCATTCTAGGAAGTGATATTCTAAACCCCTAGACGATAAAACAACAATAAAATCAATAACCCATTCATTATTTAAGGGTTTCATAAGTTCTAGGGTTCTAACCTTTCAACTCACCATAAAGAACCTTTAGCGGATGTAGGAACTTAAGATGATTATGGAATGAACGAAGATAAAGGTTGAGACTTAGCTTGATGAAAAGTGGTGTCCTAGCCTTAGGCAAATCGCCTTCATATTTCTTAGGAACTGTTTTTGGTGTTATGTGGGGAATGGATTCGAAATATGGAATATAAAACACAGTTTTTGCCTCGTATTGACTGCTGCAGTGGTCAATGTTCCATTGCAGCGATCTTGCTATACTGGGACGTCTCCCGCCATGTCGAACCTCATTAATTCCCCGACTCCCATGGCGACGACCCTCTCCCCGCTACGGCGGACTCACTACAGCGGTAATACCACCGCTGTAGCGGTCCAAATCGACCAGTAAGCTCTAGTTTTTCACCAGTTTTTGACCCAACACCCCAATATCAATCTGAGGCCCTACAAACACAAACCAAACATGCAGATCAACATAAAAACGTGTTATGAACTCACCCGAGGCCTCAGAATTCCCAACGGAGGTCAAATTTACTAAGTCATCCCCTAATGGAAATAAAGACGAGTTTCAGAAAATGCACAACAACAAACAAATTAGGTTTCAGTTTTTAGACTTCAAACTCTTTGAGTTCCCATTAAACTCATTTCTATTCTCGGGAAGGTACTAGCAAGGGTAAAATGGTCAAAGCCCCTATAATAACCTAGAAGGTCGTTAAATAGAGGGTCCGAATGAGAGAGGAGATTTTTGCTCTTATCGTTAATTAGGTATCCCTCTAGATCTGAATGAAGCTACTTGGGAGAAAGAAAGAGACTTGTGGGAATCCCGAGACCAAGTCCAAGAATACTTGGGGAGTACTTGCGCCGAGAACGTCGCAACAATCGATGGGGGAGAGTTTGTCATAGTCGATTCAAAAGACCTCTATTTTCCGACCAAGACAATCAAAGATAAACGTCACTTACACGCATTTCTCTTGGTATACCCACCTGTGTACCTCCTAATCTGTGAAGTCCTTGGAGCATGTGCGATTTATTCAGGATCCTTATCAAGAAAGAAGTCAGTCCCTTATTTTTTATTTTATGTTAAAAGGGTTGGACTTAAAGAGGGAGTCGATTCACATAAACTTCCGATTTAATTTAGACATGAAAATAGGTCATTCCGGTCTTCCTCATGTCGAGGCTGATAATTGGATAGAATCTCCTTAAATAAAGAAAGGGGTCGTATAAATTGGATTTTTGGCTTGCAATAAAGCTAGAGTCCTTTGTACACGAACAATCTCCTAAAATGTCATAGTATATAAATATGGAATACGAAGTCAGCTTTCAAGTTCTGGGAGGTAATTAAAACTACTGATAATTTAAATTTACAACTAATAATTTGAGCCAAATTTAGGATACTAGTAATGCTTCCTATTTATGCTTGTGAAGAAAATAAGGTTCTGTTAGTCCTCTCGTCTCAGTCTCACAGAACACAACACAATTTTTAGGAGTAGCCTAAAAATAACTATTTCTCTTTGGTAGCTCCACCCAATATAGTAATGTATATCTATTTTTTTAATTGCATATACAAATTAGGAGCTCCCATATATGCTTCCAACCTGGTGATATGTATCTATTTTTTATTGTATATATATTTAAGCCAAAAGCAATTGGTTCAGTTGAACTCGTCTCATTTCGTGCCTAACTAGGGCAAGAGGTTGCTGCCTTCCTTGAATCAACACAAACACACTTCCCCATCTCCTCTGGAAATCCGAAGCTCATTGTCAAGATATGTGGTCAAAATCCATGATTCTTCTTTACTGTTGCCAATAGAAAACTTCAATGGTGGTTGGTTGGTAAGGGACTTGGTTATTGAGGATCTTCTCTTGAACTGAACTAATTAATCCTTTAAAGGGACTCAAATCAATATTGTACCAAAATTTCTTCTATGTTCTCAGGAAACTCTATGGAATATGTCAATTGGGAGTGCCAATTATCCTTTCTTCAAACTTAAAAAAGTATAAGCTAACTGTGATGTCGATGTAAAAAGTATTTGCACAATTAAATGACTTAGAAGGAAATTACAGATAATCCTTTATAACTTAGCTGATATAACATACATTAAATTACATTATTATGTAAAAGACGATTATACTGTCGGTTTATATAATTTTTAAATGGCAAAGCCCTAAGAAAATTGCAACTTATTTATCAATGTTGAAATAATGAATCTTGACAAAATTAAATACGACCTTCGATCAACAAACTAGAAAATCTAGAAGAAGAAGAAGAAGATCGCCTGCACTCACTTAGGGCTTCGGATTTTGAATTTGGCGTTTGTACTGTTACGGGCTGCCTTCATTGTGCCTCGGCGCCCGCAACCTTGCGCGCCCGAGCGGGCCAAACGAGTGTCAGCAGCACAGGCAGTGTCAGTCGCACAGGCAGTGCCAGCCCACAGGCAGTGTCAGTCGCACAGGCAGTGCCAGCCCACAGGCCGTGTCTGCCCCGCAGGCAGTGTCAGCCGTGCGGGCGACGTGCACCAACATGGGTGCCGAAGGACGAGAGTCCACAATCATCATAGATATGCTCCATTGCATATCCTAGGAGCAGCAAGGAAGTGTAGCAAGGATCTGAGATGAGCCCACGAGTCGTCGACGCACGAGCGACCCCGTGCGAGCCTGAGTGTCAGTCCCGAGCATTTCCGAACCATGGATGGAATCTTGGGATTTCGGGTGAACACACCCTTCCTAGGATGTTATTGAATGTGCTTTTACCAAGTTTGGCGTCATTTGAACATCATTTACCTAAGGGCTTGACGTAGCCAAGGAGCAGTGTCAGTGTCAAAGCTCCCTAAGGCCATATCTCGTTCCACGAACATGGGGATGAGATGAAACTTCATGGAGGAGTGAAGGAAGTCAAGAGAAAGAGTTAGCAACAGACGGCGCCTCATTTGGAGTTCGGATCATTGAGAAAGGCCAAGTATGATTCTCGGGCAGAATCATGTCCAGTACTAAAACTTGGGCTTTTATTTTTAAAGCATATATAAAGGGGGCAGAGGTGTCTCAGCTCAGCCAGCCTCCCCCGTGCGTGCCACCATCAAGCCGTACTAAGTGAGCAACCTTGGGGGACAACCTCAAGGGCCTGCCTAGGCATCCCCAATGGATCCTAGGTACCCATACGAGTTACACAACTCTATGGGCGGCGCTCGGCCCCAGGCCAGCGTTGGGCGCCCAACGAGGGCCGGAGGCTTGACATATGGACCGACTATGCCCTGCGGGCTACCCTTGAGATTAAGAAAGCCCTCCGTGCCGATTGAACACTCGAGGTACCTCTCCTAAGAGCCTCGTGTGTTGACTTGTGAGCTTGGCTCAGGTTCAGCCTAGCAAGAAAGGGTCCGTTGGCCTAGAGGTGCAGTCGTGGGGCGACGCTGCACCATGCAAGACGGAAGTGTGTCGCAAGGGCTACATTTAGCAAAGCCTCATCGTAGATGCGCCGCAAAGGACACACATGACACAGGCCAAGGATTCAAAAGTTGCCCTACTCAGGCGTCGCACCGCTCAGGTGGATAGGCACCAGACCGGTGTCAAGCCCGAGGACTAGACTGTGCGCGCGCCAGCGTCGCTCAGCACCAGGCGAGGGACTGTCATGTCCATAGCCAGCCCCAAGTGGGAGTGCAGGCAAAGACCCAACATATGAAACTTGCCACAGGGGCATTCTAGTAAGGTAAGGCCCAGGCATTGACATCGACCCAGCAGCATCGTTGAAGCTAAGCCTCCAAAGCCATGGACATAAGATCATGCCATGAGTCCTGGGACTATCATTAGGCTGGCTAGTAGTCTGCCTGGACTACGGGTGCCGCACGGCCATTAGTGTACCGCTGACACTATGAAGGAGGCGGCCCGTGACAGTACTAATGGAAGTTGTAGTTAAAGGTCCTGAAAAGACAACAGAGTTCTGAACAGTGGAAGTTTCAGAGTCGATTATTTGGGAAATCTCCTCGACCTGAATTAAGGACAGTGTGCTCCTTGACAACAAAGGGAACAATCTAGCAAAAGACGTATATCTGAATATAATTAAACAACTTAAGTGCTTTTGATATTAATGTTGAGTGTAACGTGACATTTAATCTACAACACGCGAACAAGTCAAGATTCTTCATGCATATACTATGGTTCAAGTTTTCATCAAGAGTCTATATTAGCATCTAACTTATAGAGAAGAAATTTATATTTTATATGTTATATATATTTTGTTAACGAAATTGAATATCAAGTTTCGTTGTCGTCCAGCGGTTAGGATATTTGGCTCTCACCCAGGAGACCCAGGTTCGGTTCCCGTTAACGGCATAACATTTTTTTTTCCTAATTTTGAAGTTCTACTTCTTTTTGTTTCTATATTTTACTTAAGCATATGTTAATGCTCACATGCTGAATTATTGTATTCCCATTATTTTGTGGAGATTGTTCAGTTCCAGAAAAGTCCAATCGTAAAGGACCCTTGAAAAACTCATAGGATAAGAAATAACCAGCTTTTGATGCTTTTTAGCAAAGTTAAAAAACTAACTTTGATTTCACACCATAATCCTTCAAAATAATCTTGTTACACCTAAATATGGTTCTTGTAATATTTAAAACCACAAGGGAGGCGTGTCATACAAGCTAATACAAGCTAAAAATCGGTAAGGTCTCTGACGTTATCCTTTATTTCTAGTATCACTTAACGTAAAATTTCACTAGCTCTGATTACCACTATATTCGAAATCAACATGAATTAGCACACCTTAACCAAGCTAAAATCGCCGAATATAGAAACAAAAATAGAGAAAAAGTAACGCTCATTCCGCTATAAAATGACTAATAACATATTTGGCCAAGCTTCTAAAATCATCTTATTTTAAAAAGTACTTTTGGCAAAAAACAATTTGTGTTTGGCCATTTAATTTCAAAAGCATTTTTGAGCAGCAATAAAAAGTATTTTTGGGCCGAAGCTATTTTTTTTTTTTAGCTTCTGAAAAAATAACTTCTGCTACTCTTAAAAGATTGGCCAAATGCCTCATTGTTTTTTTAAAAAAATAAGCACTTTTAGGGAAAAATAAGCTTGGCCAAATAGGTTATAACACTATTATCATTGAAAAGTTCCTTTATGTTATAAAATAATATTAAAAGTACACGACACAAGAGATATAGTCAAAGAAGTTGGGAGAGAAAGAGATTTTTATTGTCTTTCAATTCTACTAACAAACCTCCTATTTATAGGATGAAATACTTGGTGGCCAAGTATATAGGGAAATAACTTGCTGGCCAAGTTCCCTACACGTTACTTGGTCTCCAAGTTCCTTGTTGGCCAAGTCCTTGTGGACATCCACCAATAAATGTTTACAACACTCCCCCTTGGATGTCCATTTAATAGATGATGTGCCTCGTTCAAACCTTATTAGGAAAAACCCTGTGGGGAAAAAGTCCTAATGAAGGAAAAATAGTACACATATCTAGTAATATGCTTTGAGAGCTGCCTCATTAAAAACCTTTCCAGGAAAACCCAAATGGGACAAAACCTTGGTCAAGGGAAAAAGAGTACAGTGCGTATTTGCTCCCCCTGATTAAAGCATCACATAATTCTTGACGATGATGTAACAAATCTTGTATACCAACTTATCATATCTTGAGATTGACAGAGCTTCTATCAGATCTGTCAAATGATCATTTGACGAACTGGTTGATGATCTGCATCTTCCTTTCTCAGATAGAGTTGCATCATCGTCGTATAATATTGTTGCAATCAGGACAAGTACATCATGACTTGCTTCATAATCTGTTGTTGTCTTTCTATGATTTGACTGTCATGACAATAATCCTTCATGGAAATAGATAACACATCTGGATTGAACTCTTATGTCGATTAGATGAATGCCCTGTATGTCCAAAACACTTGACAATATTGGTTAGGAAAAATACATTCATGTCAGGGCTTTCATTTACAATATGCAGTTGATCTATTTCAATAACTCCATGTTGGATTATATCATGCCTGTAGTTATAGCGAGATATATAAGTGCATCAATTGCATAAAGATATGGTACTTCAGAACTAATTCAATTTTCTTATTTCAACTTCTTTCAGCAGATAATGTACTGCTTTTGTAAACTCTTCAAGAGCTCCAATAATATTCATATGAAAGGTTCTGACTATCATAAAGAGACAAGGGTAAACATAGTATATTTGTACCATTCGTCAATGAATATACATTAAGGCGATTTTAGTACATCAACCTTGATTCATTTAATCCATTTGAGGATTATAAATCAGTTTCCCAAGAATTTGTATATGCTTCAAGCATTTTTTTATCCTTCAAAAATTTTCATACAAATTTGGTCAAGTAAGCCCTATAGGCTATGACAACTTCCATCATTATAAATTGTGACATCTTTTAATGTCTGGACTACAGGTCCAATCGCTTACCAAGATGCATCATATCACTTGGTAATTATTTCTACGTCAGCATGCTTTAAGAGACGTAGAACTCATATCCTTACAATCTTATACAATATTGCGCGCCATACCATATCAAAGATATCGTCGTTGAGATATCATCTCGTATCGGTTCGCAATTTGACATAACTTACTGAGATCTCAACACTTCATTATTTTCAGGTACCTGAACCTTTCATAAGGTTTATGAAGTGTTATGTCGTAGCTCTTCAAGAGCACATTGCCTCCTTATTATGATCATTTGCTCCTCCCTTTTTCAAGGATTATTATATTTGGAACCGATTGGTTTACCATGCTCCATGCACGCTGTAGACTTTGTCCTTCAGGGACATTAAGAGCATTTTGCAGATGAAATATGAAATAGTTGGGTCAGCAAATGCTTCCAGCATTTGACTTGAATTATTTGAGGATCATACTGATGATAATTCACAACATATTTCTTAGCTGCTTATTCTCTCCCCCTTATTTTAGTGACATATGTCCCCATTTTCTTTGGGAAAATTCATCTGTGTGCATCATGGTATACCCATTAATCATATACCGCGCATCAAATGCTAAAAGATGGAAATATCTAGTTCCTGACCCTGAACCAAATATGAGGGGAGAATTTATCAAAATTTATTGATCTGAAGCATACAAGTGCTGTTGTATGCAATATATCATATCTCAGACCAACCTGAAGCTCTGTTCTCATAAGCAATGGTTTAGCTGTATTATGGAGGCATCTAATACCAAACCAGTTTAGATATAAACCAGCATTATCAAGATGATTGTCTTGATTATATATTCTGAAAATTGTGCTTCCAACTCAATTATTTTGAGCAAGCAACTTTGTAAATGTCAAACTGCCAGTTGACAATAAACATACATGTGACCGTCTCATAGATGCATCTATTTAAGACATCACATTGCAGGTGAAGGAGCCCACATTCACCTTTTATATTTTTCAGAATTTTTGGGATTTAGTCCCGACATTAGCTGGTGTAATCAACTTATCATGAGAACAAGCAACACAAACAAATTCTTGAAGAATCTTCTAGTTCTTCAATATGTTTTTAATACTCAATTAGCACATCAGATTTAAATCAGGACGATCAAAATGGTCTTGTCAACTGATAAAATTATCTGTACCCGTAAACTTCAAGTTTACCATGACGAGTGCTATTTCTTTTAATAAACTTCTGGTTTATTATTGCATGAAATTGTATATCAATAAACTTCTGGTTTATCGTGGTATGTGATCTCATTATGCTCGGGTAACATTTCACTTGTGTATTTCTTACCCATAGTAACTTGAAGATATTTAATATTCCGATCATTTGTAGTCTTAGATATTTTACTAATTCTTTCTGCTTCAGGAGTAATGTTTAAGAGTTTTACTACTTCAAGAGTAAAGTTTCAAGTTTTACCACTTCGGGAGTAAAGTTTAAAGGTTTACTACTTTGGGAGTAAATTTCAACGTCTTACTGCTTCAGGAGTGAATTTAAAAATATTTACTAATTCAGGAGTAAATTTCAGAATTCTACTACTTCGGGAGTAGATTTCAGAGTTGTACTATTTCAGGAGTAGAATTAGAGCCTGTTTGGATGGGCTTATGCCTATAAGCTGTTTGCAGCTTATAAGCTAAAAAAAAAAAAGTTGGGGTAGTCTAACTTATTTTTTTTGGCTTATAAGCTGTTTTCAGCTTATAAGCTGCTTTAGATAAGCTAAGTCAAATGGGCTCAATTATTTTTTTGAGCTTATTTTAAGCACAAAATGACTTTAAGCTGGCCAGTCAAACACTCAAAAAAGCTTAAAACAGCTTATAAGCAACTTATAAGCCAATCCAAACGGGCTCTTAAAAGCATTACTACTTCAGGAGTAAAATTCATAGGCTGACTACTTCTGGAGTAGAATTCAGAGTCTTACTATTCTGTGAGTAGAGCTCAAAGTTTTACTGCTTCGGGAGTAGAGTTCAAAGTTTGCCACTCGAGGAACAAATTTATGAGTTTAGTACAATATTCAGAATATTTCTTCTCAATTATTCTACCTCTTCTGGAGATGAATCATGATACTTTCACAATCAAATGCACGTTCATATATATAGGCCTTACTACATACTATCGCATTCACTTCAGAGAATGGATCTGTATTTACAACATTTATCAGAAGTTTTCATTCTTCAGGAATAAAACATAATTGTGTGAACGTACCTTAAGCATATCAAATCGTGATAGCTTATAACCTCTTTTAAGATATTGCTACTTCTGGAGCAAATTGAGGCATACATATTTAGTCCCAACAATAAGCCCATAAAAATAATCCCACTTTTGGTGGTTATAGACATAAATGAATTTAATCATAACGAGATTTAATAAATATTATCACTTCGAGTGTCTTGTAAACTCTCATTCTTAGTCATTTAAGGGATATAAAATTAACACCATAATTCCTTGTAACAATATTGTTCTTCAGGAACACTTTGAGGCATAAATGGTCTAGAACTAATTAGGTTCTCTCAGATCCGATGAATCCAACAAAGTGATATCATTAGTATAACAAGATTAAAAACAAGTGGAGTAATAATTTACTCACCTAGCTTTCGGAGCAATTGCTGCTAATATGAAGCACTGCAAGATCTACACTTCTTTGAAATATGAATTAGCACCAAAAGCTCATATGTCTAATGTTAAATATGATTTGATATATTCATCTAAATTAATAGCAAGTACGTTTTTGAAGGATCACAAGTTCTTAGAAATAAAGAACATGGAGTGTACCCATATGTTAAATATTTGACCAAAATATGCATGCTTGCAAAATAAGCTAGCAACTGCAGCAACGAACTTACAGCAAGGGCAATATTATCAAGCACATATTTGAGGGTGCTAGGTCTCCATACCTCACATGGGTAGTGATTTCTTTAAAAATGCACATACCTTATACCTCTGAGCCTTACAGTTAACAAAGACCAGAGCTTCTTCGCTAATATCATAACATCTTGTTGATAATCTTTCACTCGTGTAATTAATTGCACAACGAGCTAGATAGAAAATTAAACTCAAAATGGCAGAGTCTCGTGCTGATAACGTGTTATAAAATAATATTAAAAGTACACGACACAAGAGATATAGTCAAAGAAGTTGGAAGAGAAAGAGATTTTTATTGTCTTTCAATTCTACTAACAAACCTCCTATTTATAGGATGAAATACTTGGTGGCCAAGTATATAGGGAAATAACTTGCTGGCCAAGTTCCCTAGGTGGCCACGTTAATTGGTCTCCAAGTTCCTTGTTGGCCAAGTCCTTGTGGACGTCCACCAATAAATGTTTACAACACTTTACTAAATTTTAACTGAATTCTTGCGCTCAGAAAATAAAAAGAAGGTGGGAAGTAGAACTTACGCAAGATTGAAGATTTTGAGGTGGGTTTTGAATATTGAGGTTTAATATCATTTGATTGATTGAGAGAAGAGATGGAAACCATTTTTTGCTTTGTTTTTATTATGTAAGTTTGATTTACAAAGAGAAAACAGAGTGCTCTGTAAACTGAAACAGTGGCATGTTTGATCAAATACTGTAGCAAACTAACAGTTTGGCGTCTTCTTGGTTTACTAGATGAAGGAACGGTGGTCCAGCAATTTCAGTTTCGATATAAATTCATTTATGTTTCAATGACTAATGCAGTGCCTAATATTTTTTATTTTATATCTATTAAAGCCAATTTTTGTTTTTCTTATTTCAATTCTATTTTTATGTTGCATAAGCTCAATAGGAATTTAAATGTTTGTCTTGATCAATAAAAATATAATTGGAAGCATCTCTACTTCTATGTAAACAATTTTCTAAATTTTCAATTTAAGATTATATTATTCATTTTTGTTTACTTTAAACTCCAAATCTTGCGGAAATTCAATTTCTTCCATACGTTAAGTTAGTTCAATCATATAATTATGTGGTATGAGCTAAGCTTTATTTTCAAGTTACTTTCAGCACTTCAAACATGTGCTTCGATGGATCCTTGCACTAATCACACGGCCCACAACAAAATTTAACAAATAAAGACAAATATCTGTTTTTTGAGCCTTTTAGCAACATTGGCTCAACTTACATCCGCTATTAACATTGACTACCTAGTCTCCAATAGTATGATTTGGCTGAGAAAGGGTACCTAAGCAATTGCTTACTCTTTTTGGTCTATTTCTCCTGTGACAAAGAAGAGCGAAGAAGTGACAGATATTCAATTCCTTTTCAGTTAGATGTTGGATTTCTAAGTCAAGTAATTTTTCTCCTTTCTCATTAACACTTAGGCCCCGTTTGGACATGGTTTGAAATTATGTTTGGACATGCAATTTTGATATTTTAAGGAGTATTTTCTCTTATAGACATAAAAATCCCATAAGTTGTGAAAACAATCAAAACATTCTCAATTCTTATACAATCTTACCAAATGAGCAAGTCATAGTTCAATAAAAAAATTTTTTTAACATGAATAGTAATGTAACTACTCTTTAATGTAATCCTCCCACATGGTACGGACAATCTCTTCACACCGAGCATGCATTTCTAGATCAGATGATCGAGAAGATCAACCAACATTGTTACTTTGAGATTGGTAAATGATTGATGGGGGCAATTGTTAAAAATATCTACAAACTTATGAGTCTTTTTTTACAAAATATAAACTTGTGGGTTAAATTTTATATTTAAAAAAGTTGAAACCATGGTTTCAAACCCAAAATCATGCCTTTTTGGATGATTTGGGGTTTGAAACCATGAGTGAAAACGCATGTCCAAACGCTGGTTTGAAAATGCATGGCCAAACGCCTACTTAAGGATGTGAATTAGAAGAGTTTGAAGGTAGGAAACGTGGGTTCTCAAGAGGACATATTTGTTCAAGTAGAACTAGGTTAAAAAAAAAACTCATTAGGCAGAAGAAAAACAAGTATGATTTAATATATGTATAATATACATTGACTCCTTAGCGTTTTCATGTGTTTACTCTTTTATATCTGACACCTCTCAGTGAAAATCCTCACTCCAGCATTAATACACAAGCATTATGATGTTATATCCATTGAAAAATATTTTTCTCATACCAACTAACACTAATATTTACATGCTCTATTTTTACATGGAATGGACATTAAGTAAATAGATATTGTATTAATCCATTTTTATAAATTGTTATTCCCACCCTCTTTTGAACAGTAAAAATGACCTGTAGAAGGAATCTATTGGAAGCTACCTTTAATTTAAAGGTCTACTTTATATGTTTCACATTTAATATTTAGAAGCATTTTTCATAGAAAATCATAAAACAACGCAGTAAAACAATGAATAGCACCACGACAGATTTTGTACTTTTTGAGAATTACATTAATACTTAATTCTGAAGACACTTTAAAAAAATGGACAGAAATATCTAACATTCTACAATGTTACATGATTACTCTCAAAATGGCGAAGGGGAAAATATTTTCAGACTTCAATTTAAGACAATGGTGAAGACTAGAGAGAAAAAAAAAATACTAATACATTCTTAAGTGGGTTTGAATTCTTAGGAAGAAGCTAAACTGTTTTGCAAAAATTAGACCGGATTTGGTATACTTTTCTACTGTTTTTTCTTTTTATTTACCAAAATCTTCTTCACGGAATGATCGGATAATAAATTACTCCTTGACTATTAAATTCTGTTTCAGCAACCTATTAAATTACGAAGAAGGACAGAAAAGGTCGGAACTAAAAAAAGGTAAGCATAGGAAGAAAAGCCCAAATCAGGGACAAAAATAGATATACAGAAAGATGACATCACATGACGCAAATGTCATTTGGTTAAAAGGTGTCTAGGCCTTTTGTCTAACAGAAAAAACGCGCACACACAAAGCAATAAAGTACAATATCCTGAACGCACATAAATTAGATAATACCAAAAATGGGCCTTGATCGGCAACCTGGCAAGATAGCGGCCAGCTGCTTCCCAAGGCTCTTCTTTATATATTAGTAATTTTTGTGTGAAAAGACATATTTACCCTCCTTTATTTACTCTCAATTGGTTTTTGCTTTGTCTTTGATAGCCCCTTAATTTGCCACCAAATTTATTTAGACAATCGAACTAAGACTTATTTCAATTAATCACCTGAATAACATAATTATAAACTGTTCTTATTAGATACTTTCGATTCAAATTTTGAAATAACTTTTACATTTGTTCTCAAGCATCTTATATAAGCTAAACTCTTAAATATGTCACCTATTTTTCGCCTAGACTCTTGGAGCAAACTAGTTCTGAATTTACAACTCTTTTAAGAGCATCTCCTAAGCAGGGGCGGACCCATGTGATGCCAAGTGGATTCAATTGAACCCACTTCATCTGGAAAAATACTATTTATATAAAGGAAAATATTAATAGATTCGGATATATTATAGAACCCTTGAATCCACTTGACGTCTTACACCTTGTAGTTTTGTACGTTGAGATTCGTTAGGTGTTAGTTGTTCAATTGTAGACACTGGAGTTATTTTCTAAGATATATGAGATTATATGGGCCTATCTTATGATTATGAGGGTTTAAGTTCATGCAATAGGTCATGGAAGGATTCGAGAACAAGTGAATTAAGGAAATTAAGTTTGTTGGAACTTTGGAGAAAGGATGGGCAAGGTTTCGTACGATAATTTTGGTCTAACTTAAGAAAGGAATATCTCCTAGTATATCAGGAGTTTTGAAGTAAAACAAAAGCCTAAATTGAAGTTTAGGAAGTCTAGGTTCCAATGCAATAAACCGCGCATCGATCCGACATCAGAATCAAACATTATGAGCATTTCAAGACAGACTGCCAGATCAGGGATTAACCCTACGCGAACGCGCCTAGGAGTGGCGCGAACGCGTAGAGAAGCACTGAGAAACTCTGCGCGAAAGCGCAGAGCAAATATTGAGTCGGTGCCAACCGACTCTAAAACGAGATAAAAAGGGGATTTACCCCTCATTTTCACTCATCCACCCTCCAAACATATCCCAAAACCTCTGGAATATTCTCCCAACTTCCATCTATAAACTTTTAGCGTAAATCAAGTGAAATCCATGGATTTAGGTTCGGATATCGTATAGTTGTGATTATAGTATCGTATTGCGGTGGATCATGGCTTGGATTCAAAGTGAATATTGAAGATATTGTTGTTCTAGTGAGAACAAGGTATTAATCTCTCCTTATTGATATTGATTTAGGTTTACTAACGAAGATAGAGCTATTAAATATTCGTATAATGAATTAGTTGATTGAGAAATTGGGTAAACATCGTGTGGGATGTTTTATGGAGTATATTGATACTAAGGATGATATTGTTGATGTTAGTGTTGTTGTTGTTGTTGATTGTTGGTATTGTGATTTCGGGCTAGGAATATAAACAGAGGAGATGCTGCCAGAATTTTGGCAAATTCTCAAAGGATTTAATTTGAAGGCTTAAGACAAGCATACGACGATAAGCCTAACAATAGTATGAATTCTCTTGAATGTAGATTTACGATCTTAGGAGGATAAGCGTTATGTAGTTAAAGAGACCAAAAAGGTAAGTTAAGGCTAATCCCTTTCTTTCTAAAGGCATGATTCTCTTCTTATGAACCCATACACAATTTCCATAATATCCTTATTCCCAAAAGCTAGAAGTTCATGATTCTCAAAGTTCTTATGATGCTAAAGATAGATGTTTTCTATGATGGTAATGATGATCCCATTTCTGGAGATTCCAAAGCTTATGGTTTTGATGCTATTATGAGATTATTGAGTTTATTTCATGATTTTCTTGATTTTATTCATTGTTGTTGATCTCACCTTATGATAATTGTTCCTTCAAGGTGAGATATAGCGATGATGATTGTTCCATAATATAAATCAGAGGTTACCGACCTTACGTCACTCCGATAAAGTAGTAGCTTTTATTTGGGCTCTCATGCAAGCTATTTATATTATATATGCATATATGGGATATGGGAAAAGGGAGAGGCGTTATATACGCATAACCACCTGATCAGTTAGTATACTATGATATCATCTCGGACGCGAGATATATGGTTATGGATCGAGTTGTTCGTTCCGCAGCAATATAATATATTTATGGATCGGGCTGCACGTTCCGTAGCATAATACATATATGGATCGGGTTGCACGTTCCGCAGCACTATTATGTTATATATGTATGAAAAATATTTTTTGTAAAAAGGCTAAGCATGGATGGTATCCGCCTTAAGAGGCAATCAGATGCACAGGTTATCTCTTTATCTTATGTTATGTTATATATCTCGTGTTATATTGCTATTTATGCCTTACATACTCAGTACATTATTCGTATTGACGTCCTTTCTTGTGGACGTTGCGCTCATGCCAACAGGGAAGCAGGGAGATGGACCAGATCCTTAGGAGCTTCATTAGCGGAGTCTCAGAAGCGCTCTATTTGCTTCAGAGCTTCAGTTTATTGGTATTACTCTTTTGTGTATATACTTGGGCATGGCGGAGTCATGTCTAGTCTTTATGGATTCCTGTATTCTATGTAGAGGCTCGTAGACATGTATGAACAGTTAGAAGTTTCATAACCTCACCAGTTCATATTGTTGTATAATAATGTGGCAGCCTTGTTGGCTGGTGTTTATGGGTATAGTTGTTGATGATTATATAGAGATGTGCTGTTATCGTGTGACATATGCCCTTACAGATTATGATACCCATGAGCTATCTTTGTGGTCCACCTAGAAATGGTTATGAGATGTATGTTCAGAGGTACTCGGTAGGTTAGCTCCGGGTGCCTGTCATGGGCCTCCGATTGGGTCGTGACATGACGGATGACTTTGGCGTGGAGCGATGGTCAAGTGGGTTCAAATCCACAGAGAAAGTGAAAGATCAATCCAGTTTAACGGCGTTGCACTCGCTGCCTTTTTGTTGTTTTGGGATCAGTGCTTAGTTAGGCCAATAGGCCAATCATTTTATTGAAAAAGAACAAGAAAATTGACCAACCATATTTGATTCAACTGCTAGCTAGTAAAATTATTACTCCATCTTTCTTTATTGGGATAATTTCAAAGACCTGTCTCCACGTTTACCTCTATAACACTCACCTCCCTTCTAGTTTGACATATTACACGTACCTCCCTTATTTTAAACTTTTTGTAACCAAACTAATTTAAGTGATATATTTTCTCTAATATCCCAAAACTACCCTTATGTGGTACCGTTTATTAAATTTTAGATTTTAGATATAAACGTACTCTCAAAAGTTTCCCAAATTTTGTAGAAGAATTCAATCAAGTGCAATTATGTTTTGCACTGGTTTATAACCTTATAATAAACACAACTTTTTAATTTAGATCATCTTGGCATTGTTAATCAAGAACTGCAAAGAAATTTGCTGATAAATATCCTTTCTGATGGAGTTACCGTACCTTTTATTTATATTTACTCGTTAGTTTCTACAAAAAATATTATGTGTTTTTTTTTAAGTTTTATATCAGTATAAAGTTTTATAATTTGTTTAGTGAATAAAAACATTTGGTGCTTTTGCATCTAATATGATGTAACTAATAACCAAGGATAGGCACAATAGCAATCAACTTTGGACAATTATTTACGGGATAATCTTCGTATTTATCTCTCTTCTCTAGAAGTTAAGATTTCAAATTAGACGAATGTGTTACCATAAATGAGATAAACTTAAAATTGCATAAACTGAAATAGTCAATATGGTTGAAATAAACAAAATATCAAAAGAAGCACATCACAAACGATAATACTTATAAAAACCTCAAGTGTCGCCAAATATTTTTTCATTATTGTAACCAATATCAATGTCAGTAGTTTTATTTTGAATTCAAATATGGGAAAGATATCGCGTTCTAAATGTTTCTTCTTAGTTAAAGAATTGTTAGCTGCTTTCAAACAAATTATAAAGTATAAAGCGTTTTTAAGAAAACTTTCATTTTGATGATTAAGGTCACGGAAGGGTAATTTCGGAAGATTACACAAATGTAGTCATTAAAATTAGTTTGGTTACAAAATGTTTAAAACAAGAGAGATAAGTGTAATATATTAAACCAGAAGGGAGGTGAGTTTATAGAGATAAACGTGGAGGGTGGTCTCTGAAATTATCCCTTCTTTATTCTATTACAACTTTTATATTTTGTTTCTTACTCAAATTCAATAAAAGATATTCTGAAATCTATTTTATTTCAAACAAAACTTAAACTTTTTAGTACTATCTTTCATAGTGTTTTGCTACAAGGTGCAACTATATTTGTTGAAACTATATATAGTTTGTAAGTTTATTTTAATATAGTCAATTAATTTATATTATTTTTGTTTAGTTTAAAACTTTTAGTATTGTTTTTTGTTCGTAAATAACAATGATAATTATAAATGATTTTTTAATTACATAGGGCTAATAATTTTATAAATTCTTTTTCAAATATATAGATTTTTTTTTCATAATAAATGTAAATATTTTTTGTGATTATTTAAAAGCAATTTCTCATATTTGTTAAATAAAAAAGATGTAGAGTTTAAAATAACTCTATTTTAAAGTTACATTATCTATAGCTATATCTATACTATTTTAAAAGCATGAATATAAATGTTGGTTGACCAAAATATTCTTTAAATATTGAACGACTTTTATACCCTCTATATTCAAATTATCTCTTCAATATTAATGTCCAAAAACTTACAATTGTTTAATTTTTGTACAGTCCAAGCCACTACTAAAAAAAAAGGTTTTCCCAACCTCAAAAAACCCACCTCAGTTGAGGTCGAAAAAAAAACCGACCTCATGAGGTCGGTAAAGTCGTAATATTTATTTTTTAATTTTTTAAAAAATAAACCGACCTCATGAGGTCGGTAATATTGTACCAAAATTTGAAAAAATAATATACCGACCTCACTAGGTCTGGAATTTATTTCATGATAAATATTATAAATTTATTTTTAATTTAAAATAATACCAACCTCACGAGGTCGGTATTATTTTAAATAAAAAATAAAATTATTAAATATACCGACCTCGTGAGGTCGGTATAATCGCTCAACAAATTAAAATACACACACAGTTAAACTCGTTCCCATCTCTCCTCTCACTGTTCTCTCCCCCTCTCTCTCTAACCCTAACTCCGGCGACGTCACCACCACGGCTTGGCCGGTCACCCCACGCCATCGCCGTCCCTACCCAGTTGAAAAAAGACTACTTCTTCCAGATCTCTCCCCCATTTTCTACGCTCTCAAACTCTCTTCACTTCATTTGAAACCATGTCTCACGCCCTTCTCTTCTTCCAATGCTCTCCACCTTCATTTTCCATCTTCTAGGTAAGCCCTAATTTCTCCTTTGATTCACTAATTTCCTTTCTCATTTTAATTCCCAAAGTTACTTCCCCTTTTTTTGTTACTCTTACTAAAATGTTAAAGCCTTGGCTGGAATTGACCCAGTCTTTCCCTTATTTTTTTTCCTTTTCTTTTCTCAGTGATTTAGGAGATCATTGTGCTACTGCCTCTATTGACAACTTTGACGATTAGTAGACAACCTCCTTAATCTTTCTGGTGTGTATTTTCCTATCTCAAAATGTGCTTTCTCTATTTTAATTGTTGAATTGATGCTTAACATAATTTGGAATTAGAAACACTGTAACTGTTATGTTGCTGTCGTTCGTCATGTAATTTGGAATTACAAACACCGTAATGCACTTGACAATCTTGACGGTGTAGTGGTACGTTTTATGATTTTTTCCCTTTTGTAGAATTTTACCTTACTAATCCTATTGAGGCAAACTAACATATCTGTGTACCATGTATACCACTGGTATATCTGTGTATATCAATTTGTTGTTCATATGCAAACTACAACCTGCATATTCTGACCATGCCTTATTTAGAAATAATTAGAAATATTTTTCTCCTTCTGAAAGTATCTAATATTTACACTGGTACTGCATTTGGTATACAGTATAGTTTTCTAGCAAAAGGGTATCAATTGAAATCCCCTACCTAACTTGTATCTGTCATTATTTGGCAATAAGAGATCTACTAATTACATAATGTTTCTTCATAACAAAATGTAGTGTTCTTTCGCACTATCATTTGATAATTTGAAAAGGGAGTCAGTAGTGGAATAGTTGGTTATAGTAAGATGGGGCACTAGAAAATACTCTATTTCATGTACTGCAGCAATTTCGTTAGATCATTGACAAATTCTGAATAAAAACCGCGTCCACAACTTTTTTTTTTGCCTGTAAGTTTGCTAGGCTACAGCATAAGTATGAAATACCAAAAAGTGCATTTGTTTGCTTGATCAAGATATCTGATGATTCCAAAAGTGACATTTTAATAAGATTTGATGACTAATTCAGTCAGAAAGCTTAATCAGCAGGAGAACTAAGAAAAACACCATCTTTGTATTCTTTAGCTTTGACCTTACTGTAGAAATTGTTTGGAATCACATTTTCAGCCTAAGAGACTGATGGTTAATTTGTGGTAGCTACACCAGTAAGAGTAGCTGATTATTTTTGTTATGTAGATGTTTGCACACTATTATTTTGGGTCTGTGTAGATAACTTGATTGTGCATTAGTCTAATTCATTTAAGTACATAAATTACATTTTTTTTTATCTTGATAAGGGAATTAGGCATTAGTTTAGTTGGATGTCTGAGTACATGTTGACTGCAAACACCTGAATGATGCCTATATTTTGCTTAAGAGTTTGAAACCTTTGTTGCACTTGGCCTGGTTTAGTTCAATTGATTATTATTGGGGTTTTATCATTTCACCTTAGATGAACTTAAGTTATGATTGTTTTAACAATCTTGGTACATGAGGTTAAATTTGGTTTAGACTTATTTGAATTAGCTTAGCTGTCCATCAGCTTCATGTTAAAATAACTATGGCCTGTGATTAGTGTATTCTCCAAACTCATAATTATTTATCTTGATATACTATGTCTGTGTGTACTGGTTTTTCTTATGGTCAATCCATCTACTATGTTTACTTGAGTTTGAGGCTTCATATGCTGGTTTTGGTGAACTGGAGAGTCTGAGCCCATGTACCTACTCTATGTGTTTGGTTTTGGACCTAGTTAGCTAAATGTATGGTCTCTTTGTGTAGAATGCTGAAACTGAGTTTCCTACATGGACACCCAACTACTATGATCATGTTTTTGTTTTGTAGTCCATTTGATTGTCAAAGTCTATTTCTACTTGGTTTATTATTATTATTATTATTATTATTATTATTTTTTAAAAAAACTAGTTGTAACTGGAGAGGGTGAAACAAGCAGAGATGTCATTGGATTTAGTTGAGTTCAAAGTACCTGCAATATACTTCCCAACTGTATTATATTGCTTTTTCATTGTTGCTGTAAACAGCAATATTGTGCTGCACTGCTGCCCTGTAGTTGCACATCATTCAGCACATCATTTCCTCATTTAAAGATCTTTGTGCACACTGCAGTTGTTTCACTACCAGGTCTGAGCCACCAAGTTTGTTGTCCATGCCATGGCTAGAGGTGATTGCTAATCATCAGATGACTGTTGGAAACAGGCTGTTGGTGTGAGGAACTTTGCACATCACCAGGAATTTTGATAAGGACCAATTTGAAGGCTGCAGTGAAGATCTGTTTTAGACTACTGGTGTGAGCAGGGTCCCAATTTTTGTTATCATCTTTTGAGAAATAAGACTGCTACACTATGCTGAAGGTACTCATTTGGTTTGTGCCTATACCTTTATTCCATCTTCCTTTTGCATTTCCATGTCATTTAAGAAAGATGGTCCCATGCTGCATCAACGGATTTAAGTTCAGTACATTTACCAAAAATTATTTTTACTTTAAAAATCAACTACATGTACATATCTTAATAAATCTTGATACAATAATGTATAAAAGGAATTAATATAGTTTCGAGACCATTTAATATAAGAAAATTGATATTTTTGTAACATTCTTGGCACTGCAATTTAGTCAACAGTTGGTCCAGGAAATTTTAAGGCAGGTTTGTTTTCTGTTGGCTATGTGAATTTACTTTTGGGATGGCCCAAATATGATTGCTTTAGATGATTTTGACCTATCATTTTGACTTTAAGATCTAATATCTCTAAATGCTACTGAAACTACCAAGTGGACTATTGTGCCCTTGTTACTGTATGTTCCATCTTCAGTGATAGGAGATATTGTAAATTTAATAACTAAATTTCCTTTTATGATCTGATGTATACCTCTTAAATAACTGATCGTCCATTCTATGTCCTTAAATTTCCAATTTAATTAACCTTTCGCCAGCATTTACCAGATACTCTTAAATTTTAGTCTTCTGAAAGGAACATAGAGCGTTATCATGCTAACAGCTTAGTGAAACTCAAGCAGTGAGCTAGGAGTGTCATAGCCTACGTCTGTCAAATAAATGTCTTGCTTACAAAATTTTACGTATAATATTCTTGAGAGAATCGAAACAGTAATATTTCCTTCTGAATGCAGGAGCTGGGGAATAATTTCCTTAACTATAGCTTATTTCTGGCAACTCTATACTTTATGGATCCTTGTTCAGCTGCATGAAGCAGTTCCCGGGAAGAGATACAATAGATATGTGGAACTTGCACAAGCAGCTTTTGGTAAGAAAATCCAGTTATAAATTTTTTAGCTACCAACTATTCAAAGTTGCCTTTCCAATCTAATTATCTCTGCTCAATTTATATCCTATTTAAGCATCTCAAACCTCACTTATCCGATACGTCAAACTCCATGTCTTTCAATTCATAAAGTTAGATTTTTACTAAATATAGAAAGGTGTCATTCGATTTGTGACCGACTAAAAACAAAAGAGTGTCACATAAATTGGGACGGAGGGAGTATTTTCACTTGCACTTTCAGGTGAAAGACTTGGGGTTTGGCTTGCTCTCTTCCTTACTGTTTACCTATCTGCAGGGACTGCGACAACTTTGATTCTCGTAGGAGGTGAAACCATGAAGATGTTCTTTCAAATTGTTTGTGGTCCGCTCTGTTCATCGAATCCTTCAAGTCTTATCAGTCTAATGAGTTCTGTTGCAGGCATTGTTTTATAGATAAATGCAATTGCAGTGATCCATCAATTTGGTCACATTGTATTGACTGATATAGAAGAACTGTAATGTCTATGTCTTATTTCTCATTATTGTTGATAGCAAGTGCAACTATCGCCTTATATTAGTTTCTGCGCAACTGTTGGAATCATTTCTTGTTATGGAAATATCTCTGAAAAGAAGAGAATATAATTCTTGTTTTATATGTGTTGTAATAATATCTTATTGTTTTATGTATTTATAGTAGTTTGGTGTATTGTTGGCAGCTATTTGAGCTCGTTTTAGTTGAAAGTAAAATTATTTTCATCTTGACAGGGAGGCAGCTGGAGTAACAACTAGGTGCTACAATTGTTTTTTGCAGAATACTGACCTCATGAGGTCGGTTATGGGCAAAATTTACCCAAAAACTGCCAATTACCGACCTCATGAGGTCGGTTTTCTGGAAAATTTTCCCAGAAATTGCAAATTACCGACCTCATGAGGTCGGTTTTCTGCAAATTTATCCAACATATGGCAAATTACCGACCTCATGAGTTCGGTTTTCTGCAAAATATTCCCAGAAATTGCAAATTACCGACCTCATGAGGTCGGTTTTCTGCAAAATTATCTAGAAATTGCAAATTACCGACCTCATGAGGTCGGTTTTATGAATAATATTCCCAGAAATTGCAAATTACCGACCTCATGAGGTCGATTTTATGCAAAATATATCATATATTCATATAAATTACCGACCTCAGGAGGTCGGTAAACTCATATTATTATATTATTAATATAATTTACCGACCTAATGAGGTCGGTATTTTATTTAATTAATACCCGGCTAAAAAAACTTTACCGACCTCACGAGGTCGGTTTTTTGCGACCTCATGAGGTCGGTAATAATTCTGACCCACTGTTTTCCGACCTGATTTTGAGGTCGGTTTTGAGGTCGTTTTTTGGCCAAAACCGACCTCATGAGGTCGGAAATAGCCATTTTTTGAGGTCGGTAAAATCTGTTTTTTTAGTAGTGAGCCTTTTATACATAAAATTATATATCCCTGCCAAGTAGGGATTCCAATCCGTGATGGGTTATTCAGAGAATTATGAAACCAATAGCTTCTAAAAGTTGCTTTGATATAAAATAAAGACTAAGCTTCAAATTAAAAGGCAAAAGATATACGGAGAGATATAGGAAACAATAGGACTATATCAATTGTTTCTTCTAACTTTTGTTTTGTGTATTCCTTTCTATATCTCCAATACAAACAAGCTCTTCTATTTATAGAAAAGGAAAAAGGCTTCTAAGACAAGCCATAGTTGAAAATGGCTTCTAAGACAAGCCATAAAAAACTTAATGACCACACTAACAAAATGGCCAAGTAAAATGGACATACAATATAATATTTACAACACTCCCCCTTCGATGTCCATTAATAGATGATGTGCCTCATTAAAACCTTATTAGGAAAAACCCTGTGGGAAAAAGTCCTAATGAAGGAAAAAGAGTACACATATCTAGTAATACGCTTTGAGAGCTGCCTCATTAAAAACCTTATCAAGAAAACCTAATGGGACAAAACTTGGTTAAGGAAAAAAGAGCACAACGCGTATTTCACTCCCCCTGACGAAGACCAAGATCCAGATGTCGGAGTCTTCGCATTCCAATATTGAATATCATCTTCTCAAGAGTTGAAGTTGGCAAAGATTTGGTGAACAAATCTGCAGGATTGTCACTTGAACGGATTTGTTGCACATCAATACACCATTCTTCTGGAGATCATGTGTGAAAAATAACTTTTGTGAAATATGCTTCGTTCTATCTCCTTTTATGAAACCTCCTTTTAATTGAGCTATGCATGCAACATTATCTTCATATAATACTGTGGGTATTTTCTTATCACACTTCAAGCCACATCTTTCTCTGATGAAATGTATCACTGATCTCAACCATACACATTCTCTACTTGCTTCATGAATAGCGATTATCTCAGCATGATTTGAAGAAGTAGCAACAATGGACTGCTTTGTCGATCGCCATGATATAGCAGTACCTCCGCATATAAACAGATAGCCTGTTTGAGATCGAGTTTTATGTGGATCAGATAAATAACCTGCATCTGCATAACCAACAAGATCTGTACTACCTTTGTTAGTATAAAACATACCCATATTGTTAGTTCCCTTCAGATATCGCAATATATGCTTAATTCCGTTCCAATGTCTTCGTGTAGGAGAAGAGCTATATCATGCTAGCAAATTAACAGAGAACGCTATGTCAGGTCTTGTAGCGTTAGCAAGATACATAAGTGCACCAATTGTACTAAGATATGGTACTTCAGGACTAAGAAGCTCTTCATTTTCTTCTTGAGGTCGGAACGGATCTTTACTCACTTCAAGTGAGCGAACAACCATTGGAGTACTTAAAGGATGCGCATTTTCCATGTAAAATCATTTTAAAACCTTTTCGGTATAAGCAGATTGATGGATAAAGATCCCATCTGTCAAATGTTCAATCTGCAAACCAAGACAAAGTTTTGCTTTTCCCAGATCTTTCATCTCAAATTCTTTCTTTAAATATTCAATCGCCTTTTGGAGCTCTTCTGGAGTTCCAATTAGGTTTATGTCATCAACATAAACAGCGATTATAAAGAACTCTGATTTTGTTTTCTTAATAAAAACACATGGACAAATGGCATCATTTATATAACCTTCTTTTACCAAGTATTCACTGAGGCGATTGTACCACATGCGCCCTGATTGTTTTAGACCATACAACGATCTTTGTAATCTGATTGAATACATCTCCCGAGACTTTGAGCTAATTGCTTCAGGCATTTTAAATCCTTCAGGAATTTTCATATAGATTTCATTATCAAGTGAGCCATAAAGGTAAGTTGTAACCACATCCATCAGATGTATTTCAAGGTTTTCATGTACAGCTAAACTGATGAGATATCAAAATGTTATGCCATCCATGACGGGTGAATATGTTTCTTCATAGTCGATACCGGGTCATTGAGAGAATCCTTGTGCAACAAGGCGTGCCTTGTATCTCACAATTTCATTTCTCTCATTCCTTTTCCACACAAAAACCCATTTATGGCCAACTGGTTTTACACCATTAGGCGTTTGGACTACAGGTCCAAAAACCTCACGTTTGGCAAGTGATTCAATTCTGATTGAACTGCCTCTTGCCATTTTAGCCAATCATATCTTCGTCGCCATTCTTCGACAGATTGAGGTTCCTGATCCTCAATGTCTTTCATAATATTTAGTGCAACATTATATGCAAAAACACTATCCACCATAATCTTCGATCGATTCAAATCTATCCCATCACCAGAAGACCTCAATGATAGTTCTTTATTTACTTGAGTCTCGGGTTCCCTAATATCTTCAGGAGTATCAGGATTAATCAGATCTTGAGTATCTTCATGATATTCTTTCATAGTGTCATAATGATCATTTTTCATGTTTGTTTTTCTAGGATTTTTATCCTTAGAACCCAATGGCCTATCACGCTTCAGGCGTGTATGAGATTCAAAGGCTATGACACTAGTAGATTGTCCCTTTGGGACATCAATTCGGATAGGCACATTCTCTGCAGGGATATGTGACTTAGTTATCTTTTTCAAATCAGTAAATGCGTCTGGCATTTGATTTGCTATTTTTTGCAAGTGAATGATCTTCTGGATCTCCTGTTCACATATGGGGGCACGTGGATCAAAATGAGACAGTGATGGAACTCTCCACGCAATTTCTCTTTGATTTCTTTTCTCTCTCTCCCCTAATTGTGGAAAATTTGTTTCATCAAATCAACAATATGCAAATCGGGCAATGAATAAATCTCTCGTCAATGGCTCAAGATAGCGAATAATAGAGGGTGATTCAAACCCAACATTTATTCCTAACCTTCTTTGGGGGCCCATCTTAGTGCGTTGTGGTGGTGCTACAGGCACATATACAGCACAGCCAAAGATTCGGAGATGAGCAATATTTTGTTCATGACCAAATACTAATTGTAACGGGGAGTATTTATTATAATGAGTCGGTCTGAGACGAATAAGAGATGCTGCATGTAAGATAGAATGACCCCAGACGGTAGTGGGCAACTGTGTTTTCATAAGTAGTGGTCTTGCTATCAATTGTAGTCGTTTAATAAATGACTCAGTAAGGCCATTTTGGGTATGAACATGTGCAACAGGATGTTCAACTTTTATCCCAACTGATAAACAATAATCATCAAAAGATTGAGACGTAAATTCTCCGGCATTATCGAGACGTATAGCCTTTAATGGGATAATCCGGAAACTGTGCCCTTAAGTGTATTATTTGTGCCAATAATTTCGCAAACGCCAGGTTGCGAGACGATAGGAGACACACATGAGACCATCTTGAAAATGCGTCTATTAGGACCATAAAATATCTGAATGACCCACAAGGTGGATGAATAGGTCCACATATATCTCCATGTATACAT
This sequence comes from Lycium barbarum, assembly GCF_019175385.1. Lineage (NCBI taxonomy): Eukaryota > Viridiplantae > Streptophyta > Magnoliopsida > Solanales > Solanaceae > Lycium > Lycium barbarum. The sequence continues at coordinate 94,322,765 of NC_083344.1, forward strand.
TCTAGAAAGGCAGGGGATTCAATGTCAACTTTCATTGGTGATGGCTTAGCTATCAATTTATCCTGAAAACAAGCGGCTCATGAAAATTTACCACTTTCAAGAATCTTCAGGTTCTTAAGTGGATGCCCATTTGAATTTTCAATAATTCGTCTCATCATTATTAATCCAGGGTGACCTATTCGGTCATGCCAAAGCACAAAAGTACTTGAATCATTAAACTTCTGGTTTCCGATCGAGTATGCTTCAATTGTACGAATTTTTGCATAATACAGACCAGAAGACAAAGTTGGTAATTTCTCCAAAACATATTTCTGGCCTGAGACATTCTTTGTAATGGCAAGATATTCATCATTTATTTCGTTTAATGTCTCAGCGTGATACTTTTACGACGGATATCTTTGAAACTTAACAAGTTTCTTGGGGATTTAGAAGAGAATAATGCATCTTCTATAACAAGTTTCATCCCCTTAGGCAGAAATATAGTAGCTCTTCCGGAGCCTTCAATCAATTTCGAATTGCCAGAAATTGTATTAATATTTCCCCTTTTTCTAAGCAAGTGAGAAAAGTATTTCTCCTCTTTGAATATGGCATGCGTTGTTCCACTATCAATCACACAAATATCTTCATGATTGGTCATTGATCCAAATAAAATTTGAGGAATTTCCATAGATTCTTCAAAATGAAAGAATAGACAAAGTGAACATGAAAGTAGATATTATTATTATATAAAACATTACACAAACTTTATTTACATAACTATGGAAACATAACTATTATAGCTAATAGTAACAACATGGATGAAAATATCTAAACTATTACAGATTCATCACTGATCAGATGATCTATTTTTCCTTCAGGGAGTTCAAAGAAATCTGTCACATCTAGATGCATGGGCTCAACATTATCTTCAGAAATAAAATTTGCTTCGGCATTATTTTCTGCCTTTTTGAGGGAGGCTTGATACAGCTCAACTAGGTGCTTTGGCGTACGACAGGTACGTGACCAGTGCCCCTTTCCTCCACATCCGAAGCATTTATTTTCTGAATATTTCTTTTGCACAGCTTCATGCTTTTCATCCTTCCTTTTACACTGCTGGTGGTGAAGGATATTATTTGGTGCAAGACGAGAATCATGATTAAAATTCCTTCCTCGACCACGACCATGACCACGACTGGGGCCACGACCTCTTCCACGCCTAGAATGGTGAAAATTTGCCTCATTCACTTCAGGGAATGGGGCAGTACCAGTGGGTCGGCTTTCATGATTTTTCATTAATAATTCATTATGTTGTACAGCCACTAGAAGATGTGAGATTAGATTAGAATATTTCTTGAACTTCATCTCTCGGTATTGCTGCTGCAGGAGCATACTCGAGGCAGGAAAAGTGGAGAATGTTTTCTCCAGCATATCATGATCAGTGATATTTTCACCACATAATTTCAACTGAGAAATAATTTTAAACATGGCAGAATTGTATACCTTAATAGATTTAAAATCTTGTAGCCTTAAATGGAACCAATCAAATCGTGCTTGTGGAAGTATGACCATCTTCAGGTGGTCATATCTATCTTTTAAATTATTCCACAGAGTAAGAGGATCTTTAACAGTGAGATATTCCATTTTCAAGTCATCATCAAGGTGATGGCGGAAGAATATCATTGCCTTGGCACGGTCTTGATTTGATGCCTCATTTTTATCTTTGATGGTGTATGCCAGACCCATCGCATTAAGGTGAATCTCGGCATCAAGAATCCAAGACATATAGCTATTGCTGGATATATCTAAGGCTACAAATTCATATTTAGTAAGATTTGCCATTAGTAAAGGGAAAAAGAAAGTCAATACCTTCGAGGCTTTTAAAGTATTTGCTCGAGATGGCAGAGTCTCGTGCTGATAATGTGATATAAAATAAAGACTAAGCTTCAAATTAAAAGGCAAAAGATATACGGAGAGAGAGATATAGGAAACAATAGGACTATATCAATTGTTTCTTCTAACTTTTGTTTTGTGTATTCCTTTCTATATCTCCAATACAAACAAGCTCCTCTATCTATAGAAAAGGAAAAAGGCTTCTAAGACAAGCCATAGTTGAAAATGGCTTCTAAGACAAGCTATAAAAAACTTAATGACCACACTAACAAAATGGCCAAGTAAAATGGACATACAATGTAATATTTACAACACTTGGGATATAATTAAATCCTATTTGGTATAGAAGTCATGCTCCCAAATAATGTAACGCCTTTAAACGTAATAGAGAGGGTCCAATTGTTTTCTTTTAAGAATATTATACCTTCCTTATAGATATCAACTTTTTTTTTTTTGTAAAATTAATAAATGCAGAAAACAAAAAAAAAAGTATATGAAATATCTTGCCATTGGCAAGTACGACTAATTTCTAAGTATATTAATTTCCATGGAAAAAAGTATATTTAATAATATTATTATGCTACTATTATAATAAAATAGAAAAAAACATACTAAAGAAAGTTGCGCGTGAAAATATTTTCGGAATAATGTTTGGTAAAATGAATATAAACAGAATTTTAAAGAAATACTACTTCCGGATGAATAGACTTCTTATTGAAAACTAACAAAGAAATAAAGGTTTGCAGTTTAAAAATTATATAAGGATAAGGTAACTTTATGAAATTTGAGTACATGTAAGGGAAGAATTACTTCTTTTTTCTCAAGTCTATAACATTTGAATAAAAATAAAAATTATATTGAGAAATCAGTAATCAAATAATTAATGGATATAATTCAAGAATCAACTTGAAGTACATAAAGTTTTCGATAACAAAGTCGATTGTAGACTAAGGACATGGGTGGTTAACAAAATTGACACAATTTCTAAAAATAATTATTAATAATCCGTTTGGTCAGTCTTTTGAGAATCATAAATTATTTTGTTTATGCTTATTTTAGACACTTAAGGTATTTGGCCAAACTTATAGGAAAAACGTAAATGTTTTAGAGTAGTTGCAGAAGTTGTTTTTCAAAAGCTTAAAAGTAGAGTTTCCATTTAAAGACATTGCACAAAGGTCAAAAGCGTGTGAAATGTCGATTCAATAATATCGATCAATTTTTATGCACTTCAAAATTATAAGTATTATTTTTGTAAGAAAATTGTTCTATATTATAAGCTGAAAGTTTATTATTTTAAGTATGTATTTCATGCAAGATATATTCGTGCAACGCACGAACATAGAGACTAGTTATTATAAAAGCATGAATACAAATATTGATTGACCAAAATAGCCTTAACATATTTAACGACTGTTATACCCTTTAAGTAACCTTATTTGCCTTGAAGTGTGTTAGCAATTAGAAGTTGCTCTGTGGGTATATTTTAATTCTGACATAAAAAATTATTTGGTAATATGAGACCATTTTTTTCAGAGAAACGGAACAAATTATATGTTAGGATAAAATTGAAATATTTGAAAGTTTTTTTAATATTTGGACATTGAGTTTAATGAAAATATAGAATCTATTATAAAATGAAGCTAAAAGAGTAATAATATTAAAGGATGAAAACTATAAACATAGAGTGACAAAGAGAAGAGATTTTATTATTCTTCCAAAATGTGTTTCAAGTACATTACATATGAAAACTTATGCCTCTATTTATAGTGCTACATATGCATTCAATATATGAGATAATGGAAGAACCATTAATATGGTGGAAGATAATGGAAGAACCATTAATATGATGGAAGATAATGGAAGAGGCATTATATTTGTGTAGTGGACATCCATTCTAGATTTCATAATACTCCCCCTTGGATGTCCATAGATGATGTGTATCGTTAAAAACCTTATTTGGAAAAACCCTGTGGGAAAAAGCCTCAATGAAGGAAAAAGAGTACACATATCTAGTAATACGCTTTGAGAGCTGCCTCATTAAAAACCTTACCAAGAAAACCCAATGGGACAAAACTTGGTTAAGGAAAAAAGAGTACAACGCGTATTTCACTCCCCCTGACGAAGACCAATATTCAGATGTCGGAGTCTTCGCATTCCAATCTTGAATATCATCTTCTCAAGAGTTAAAGTTGGCAAAGATTTGGTGAAAAAATCTGCAGGATTGTCACTTGAACGAATTTGTTGCACATCAATATCACCTTTCTTCTGGAGATCCTGTGTAAAAAATAACTTTGGTGAAATGTGCTTCGTTCTATCTCCTTTTATAAATCCTCCTTTTAATTGAGCTATGCATGCAACATTATCTTCATATAATACTGTGGGTAATTTTGTATCACACTTCAAGCCACATCTTTCTCTGATGAAATGTATCACTGATCTCAACCACACACATTCTCTACTTGCTTCATGAATAGCTATTATCTCAGCATGATTCGAAGAAGTAGCAACAATGGACTGCTTTGTGGATCGCCATGATATAGCAGTACCTCCGCATGTAAACAGATAGCCTGTTTGAGATCGAGCTTTATGTGGATCAGATAAATAACCTGCATCTGCATAACCAACAAGATCAGTACAACCTTTGTTAGTATAAAACAGACCCATATCGCTTGTTCCCTTCAGATATCGCAATATATGCTTAACTCCGTTCCAATGTCTTCGTGTAGGAGAAGAGCTATATCTTGCTAGCGAATTAACAGAGAACGCTATGTCAGGTCTTGTAGCGTTAGCAAGATACATAAGTGCACCAATTGCACTAAGATATGGTACTTCAGGACCAAGAAGCTCTTCATTTTCTTCTTGAGGTCGGAACAGATCTTTACTCACTTCAAGTGAGCGAACAATCATTGGAGTACTTAAAGGATGCGCATTGTCCATGTAAAATCGTTTTAAAACCTTTTCGGTATAAGCAGATTGATGGATAAAGATCCCATCTGTCAAATGTTCAATCTGCAAACCAAGACAAAGTTTTGCTTTTCCCAGATCTTTCATCTCAAATTCTTTCTTTAAATATTCAATCACCTTTTGGAGCTCTTCTGGAGTTCCAATTAGGTTTATGTCATCAACATAAACAGCGATTATAACGAACTCTGATTTTGTTTTCTTAATAAAAACACATGGACAAATGGCATCATTTATATAACCTTCTTTTACCAAGTATTCACTGAGGCGATTGTACCACATGCGCCCTGATTGTTTTAGACCATACAACGATCTTTGTAATCTGATTGAATACATCTCCCGAGACTTTGAGTTAATTGCTTCAGGCATTTTAAATCCTTTAGGAATTTTCATATAGACTTCATTATCAAGTGAGCCATAAAGGTAAGCTGTAACCACATCCATCAGATGTATTTCAAGGTTTTCATGTACAGCTAAACTGATGAGATATCGAAATGTTATGCCATCCATAACGGGTGAATATGTTTCTTCATAGTCGATACCGGGTCGTTGAAAGAATCCTTGTGCAACAAGGCGTGCCTTGTATCTCACAAATTCATTTCTCTCATTCCTTTTTCGCACAAAAACCCATTTATGGCCAATTGGTTTTACACCATTAGGCGTTTGGACTACAGGTCCAAAAGCCTCACGTTTGGCAAGTGAATTCAATTCTGATTGAACTGCCTCTTGCCATTTTGGCCAATCATATCTTCGTCGACATTCTTCGACAAATTGGGGTTCCCGATCGTCAATGTCTTTCATAATATTTAGTGCAACAGTATATGCAAAAACATTATCCACCATAATCTTCGATCGATTCAAATTTATCCCATCACCAGAAGAACTCAATGATAGTTCTTTATTTACTTGAGTCTCGGGTTCCCTAATATCTTCAGGAGTATCAGGATTAGTCAGATCTTGAATATCTTCATGATATTCTTTCATAGTGTCATTTTGATCATTTTTCGTGTTTCTTTTTCTAGGATTTTTATCCTTAGAACCCAATGGCCTACCACGCTTCAGGCGTGCATGAGATTCAGAGGCTATGACACTAGTAGATTTTCCCTTTGGGACATCAATTCGGATAGGCACATTCTCTGCAGGGATATGTGACTTAGTTGTCCTTTGCAAATCAGTAAAGGCGTCTGGAATTTGATTTGCTATTTTTTGCAAGTGAATGATCTTCTGGATCTCCTGTTCACATATGGGGGCACGTGAATCAAAATGAGATAGTGATGGAACTTTCCACACAATTTCTCTTTTGATTTCTTTTCTCTCTCCCCCTAATTGTGGAAAATTTGTTTCATCAAATCGACAATCTGCAAATCGGGCAGTGAATAAATCTCCCGTCAATGGCTCAAGATAGCGAATAATAGAGGGTGATTCAAACCCAACATATATACCTAACCTTCTTTGGGGGCCCATCTTAGTACGCTGTGGTGGTGCTACAGGCACATATACAACACAGCCAAAGATTCGGAGATGAGCAATATTTGGTTCATGACCAAATACTAATTGTGACGGGGAGTATTTATTATAATGAGTCGGTCTGAGGCGAATAAGAGATGCTGCATGTAAGATAGCATGTCCCCAGACGGTAGTGGGAAACCGTGTTTTCATAAGTAGTGGTCTTGCTATCAATTGTAGTCGTTTAATAAATGACTCGGCAAGGCCATTTTGGGTATGAACATGTGCTACCGGATGTTCAACTTTTATCCCAACTGATAAACAATAATCATCAAAAGATTGAGACGTAAATTCTCCGGCATTATCGAGACGTATAGCCTTAATGGGATAATCCGGACACTGTGCCCTTAAGCGTATTATTTGTGCCAATAATTTCGAAAACGCCAGGGTTCGAGACGATAGGAGGCACACATGAGACCATCTTGAAGATGCGTCTATTAGGACCATAAAATATCTGAATGACCCACAAGGTGGATGAATAGGTCCACATATATCCCCATGTATACGTTCTAGAAAAGCAGGGGATTCAATGTCAACTTTCATTGGTGATGGCTTAGCTATCAACTTACCCTGATAACAAGCAGCACATGAAAATTCACCACTTTCAAGAATCTTCAGGTTCTTAAGTGGATGCCCATTTGAATTTTCAATAATTCGTCTCATCATTATTGATCCAGAGTGACCTATTCGGTCATGCCAAAGCACAAAAGTACTTGAATCATTAAACTTCTGGTTTACGATCGAGTGTGCTTCAATTGTACTAATTTTTGCATAATACAGACCAGAAGACAAAGTTGGCAATTTCTCCAAAACATATTTCTGGCCGGAGACATTCTTTGTAATGGCAAGATATTCATCATTTATTTCATTTAATGTCTCAGCGTGATATCCATTACGGCGGATATCTTTGAAACTTAACAAGTTTCTTGGGGATTTAGAAGAGAATAATGCATCTTCTATAACAAGTTTCGTCCCCTTAGTCAAAAATATAGTAGCTCTACCGAAGCCTTCAATCAATTTCGAATTGCCAGAAATTGTATTAATATTTCCCCTTTTTCTACGCAAGTGAGAAAAATATTTCTCATCTTTGAATATGGCATGTGTTGTTCCACTATCAATCACACAAATATTTTCATGATTGGTCATTGATCCAAATAAAATTTGAGGAATTTCCATAGATTCTTCAAAATGAAATAATAGATAAAGTGAATATCGAAGTAGATATTATGATTAGGCAAAGCATTACACACATTTTATTACATATATTACTATTAAACAAAGCATTACACACACTTCATTTACATAAACATGGAAACATAACCACATACAAACTACACGTATGAAATATCTAAGTTTTTACAGATCCATCACCGATCAAATGATCTATTTTTCCTTCAGGGAGTTCAAAGAAATCTGCCACATCTAGATGCATGGGCTCAACATTATCTTCAGAAATAAAATTTGCTTCGGCATCCTTTTCTGCCCTTTTGAGAGAGGCTTGATACAACATAATTAGGTGCTTTGGCGTACGACAGGTACGTGACCAGTGCCCCTTTCCTCCACATCGGAAGCATTTATTTTCTGAATTTTTCTTTTGCCCAGTTTCATACTTTTCATCCTTCCTTTTACACTGCTGGTGGTGAAGGGTATTATTTGGTGCAAGACGAGAATCATGATTAAAATTTCTTCCTTGACCACGGCCATGACCACGACTGGGGCCACGACCTCTTCCACGCCTAGAATGGCAAAAATTTGCCTCATTCACTTCAGGGAATGGGGCAGTACCAGTGGGTCGGCTTTCATGATTTTTCATTAATAATTCATTATGTTGTTCAGCCACTAGAAGATGTGCGATTAGATCAGAATATTTCTTGAACCTCATTTCTCGGTATTGCTGCTGCAGGAGCATACTCGAGGTAGGAAAAGTGGAGAATGTTTTCTCCAGCATATCATGCATGATCAGTGATATTTTCACCACATAATTTCAACTGAGAAATAATTTTAAACATGGCAGAATTATATGCCTTAATAGATTTAAAATCTTGTAGCCTTAAATGGAGCCAATCAAAACGTGCTTGTGGAAGTATGGCCATCTTCAGGTGGTCATATCTATCTTTTAAATTATTCCACAGAGTAAGAGGATCTTTAACAGTGAGATATTCCATTTTTAAGTCCTCATCAAGGTGATGGCGAAGGAATATCATTGCCTTGGCACGGTCTTGGTTTGATGCCTCATTTTTATCTTTGATGGTGTCTGCCAGACCCATCGCATTAAGGTGAATTTCGGCATCAAGAATCCAAGACATATAGCTATTGCCGGATATATCTAAGGCTACAAATTCACGTTTAGTAAGATTTGCCATTAGTAAAGGGAAATATAAAGTCAATACCTTCGAGGCTTTTAAAGTATTTGCTCGGAACGGCAGAGTCTCGTGCTGATAACGTGTTATAAAATGAAGCTAAAAGAGTAATAATATTAAAGGATGAAAACTATAAACATAGAGTGACAAAGAGGGGAGATTTTATTATTCTTCCAAAATGTGTTTCAAGTACATTGTATATGAAAACTTATGCCTCTATTTATAGTGCTACATATGCATTCAATATATGAGATAATGGAAGAACCATTAATATGGTGAAAGATAATGGAAGAACCATTAATATGGTGGAAGATAATGGAAGAGGCATTATATTTGTGTAGTGGACATCCATTCTATATTTCATAACAGAATCTTAATTCTAAGCATGCTTCGCTTATCTTTTCTAAGTTAAGTTAGTCCCGGACTCTTCCTTCTCATTAAAAGAACTAAAAGGAGGATTTAGGAAGATAGAAGATAATTGTGTGCGAACTCTCCGGCGGTTAAAATGGATTTTTCCAAGGTTCTCAATGTAGATTCTTTCATTCTTTATTTTCTATTCATGGAGATAAACATATATTCAAGAGTATAACAAATATCACACTTTTATGATAATTTCTCGTGTTTCCTTTAAAATGGTACTGATTTTATAGTTATCTTAATAAAATGTATGAGTGTATTATTTTGAAAATATTGGAGTTATGCACATGCTTATATTATTTTGGTAATTATTGACTTTTTTTTTTGTTTAACGTGGTAATTATTCACTTACTGTTGCTAATACCTCGTAGGCTAAGGAGTAAGTATGTGGAGAAGTTGATTTGATTTAAATAATAGGAACAATTCCTAAATAAGGGTATGGATTCTGATTAATTGATGACTCTACCGTCTCAACAAAGTTATACGTTTTAAAGCTTTTATTCTTTCTTTAAAAAGATAATTTTGATAAATTCTTTTAAGCGTTATATATGAACAAAACTAATTCTTTGTCTTGTGTTACTCGCTCATATTGCTGACATATTATCAAACGAAGAACAAGTGAGTTAGGATATCCAGCGAATTAATAGCCTGTTTGGCCAAGTTTTTGGAAGGCCAAAAATATATATTTATTTTAAAAAGCAAGAATTTGACCAAGCTTTTGGAGAAAATAAGTATTTTAGGGGAGTATTTGTTTTTCATAAGCTAAAAACAAAATAGGTTTTCCCCAAAAGTACTTTTTTGAAAACTACTTTTGAGAAATACGCTTTTTAAAAGTTTGGTCAAACATCAATTGTTGCTCAAAAGTATTTTTTAAAATTAATTTATCAAACACAAACTATTTCTTACCAAAAGTAATTTTTTGAACAACACTTTTCAAAATAAACTGATTTTAAAAGCTTGGCCAAACAAGCTATAATTTATAGAAATTTATTTGTGAAAGGCTTAATCTTTTGATGACAATTGAATTCCATTGGTTTGTAATGATATATGGTCTCTGTGACATCTAAATGAGTGAACCAAGGATAATATGAATTCGTCTATATGATGATCCTTGCGGTACATATTATTCATCACTTGTGAACTATTTTGAGAGAGATTTTATATCAACCTTTGGATGCATAAGAGATAAACAACAACAACAACAACAACAACATGTCCAATGTGATTCTACAAGTGGGGTCTGGGAGGATAGGATGTACACTGACCTTACCCCTATCTTTGTGGGGCAAAGAGTGTCACGCCCCGAACCATGGCCTGGGCGTAACACGGCACTCGGTGCCTGACTGCATGTGACCAAGCGAATCACATGACTTGCTGAACCATCATGAGGCATACATGAGCGGAAATATAACGTGAAGTGCATGATGAGATTTTATAAGACATAGTAAGTCATAATATTAAACATAAATACTTGATCAAGTCATGAATGCGGACAATATCATAAATGAGCCAAACCGGCTAACCAACTCTAGAAATCTAACATGACACTTGTCTTGTCCATGAAACCTCTAACATGAGTCTGAAAAACATGTAACATACTTGCTGGGACAAGGCCCCAACATACCTTTAGATGCAAAACTAGATAAAGAAAGATAATGCCTAAACCCCGAATGAGATGGGGCTCACCAAAAATCTGGTACGTGCAAATCCTAATGAGCAGAAGCGTCGTCCTGTAAATCCGTACCTGCATCGTGAAATGCAGCCCTCCCGGGCAATAAAAGGGGACGTCAGCACATTGAATGTACTGGTATGTAAAGCAACTGAAAGAAACAACATGGGACATGGAATAACATGATAAGAACTGAAATTGAAAACCTGGACATGAACATGAGCATGAGCACATATATATATGTAACATAAGTAAAACATGATAAGTAGAGAGAGCATTTCATAAACCGACACATGATATCACCACGTGGATACGTGGAGTCTGGTACCTCGCCGGACCAGCAGAGCCCCTATACCTTGCCAGGGTATAAGGTGGTAACGTGCCTGATGGATCCATTCAGTGTAAAATTAAGATATCGTCCTAACTGGGCGGAGCGATCCTTGTCCTACGGTGGCTACGTAGTTTCAGTCTATCTGAGCCTTCTCGGTAATTCGTGCAACTCCCAAAAACATGAACATAATATAATTGGCTAAAAAGCCCATGATTTTCGTGAATTAACTTGTACTTGTCTTGTAATCATGATTTCACGAAATAACTTGTAAACATGGTTTCATGAAATAACTTGTAAACATGGTTTCATGAAATAACGTGTAAGCATGGTTTCATGAAATAACTTGTAAATATGGTTTTATGAAATAACTTGTATTTAGTATGTATGTATCTTGTATCATAGCATGAAAGTAATTATATAATACAGTTGCATGAAAACTTGTAGACATGTAAGATATTCATGAAACAATCATTCTTAGTAAAAAACATGCATGCAAGAACCCATGGAATACAAGATATGGGTTTTCATAGATTACGGACGGATTCTCAATAATCATAAAGAAATATTAAGAACTCAATGATGGAATTATAACAATTCATACATAATATAATCATGGACATGGACCTAGGGTTATCATGAGCATGGTATTGAAACCCTAGTTTTAGTAGAGAATCATAATTTTATGGATTATGAGGCGTGGGGAAGAACAATGATGTTCCCACACGTAGATAGTAACTCTACATACCTTAGTCGCTCCAAAACTTGAATTAAAGACTTGAGCTTTGAAGAAGATTTCCAAAATCTTGAATTCTTGAACCTTGAGATGGGTTTTCTTGAAAACCCTAGTTTTAAAATGATAATTTCTTGTTTAGATTACAAGGATAGGTGTTAGAATTGAGTTGGAATAATTAGAGTAGGCTTACCTTGGTGTTCTTGATGATGGAAGAGGGTAGGAAGTCGTTCTAGGGCTTGAAGGAATGAAAAATAATGATTTGAACTGATATGGACGAATATATACTGTTCTGGAAAAATTAATTTTTCGGCCTAGTTAAATACTGGCCGTATTTTGAAATACTGGCCGTATTTTGAAATACGGACAGCACTGCCTCTCTTAACTCTTTGCACAGATGTCCGTTTGACCCCCATAATATACCGTTGGAAAGGCATTTCAAAGCTCTACAACTTTCATGAAGGAAGTTTTCCCAAATTCCAAATACGTTTTGAAATACGGTCCGTATTTAACCATTTGACATCAAATTGCCAAATTCCAGAAATCCTTGGTTTCAGTTTACGATTTGAAATACGGGCCGTATTGTGAAATACGGTCCGTATTTAACCATATGACATTTAACTGCCAAATTCCAGAATGCTCAGAAATCCTTGGTACGAGTTTACGATTTGATTTACGACCCGTAAACTGAAATACGGTCACTGTTCATGGGCGTAAACTCCCATCCTACAACGGAACAGGGAAATTCCAATTCCCACATTTTTTATCTGATTTATAAGCTTACGTTAAAGTACGAGGTGTCACAAAGAGACTGTTTTTGAAAGACCCTCGGCTCAAAGAAAGGAAAATAGAAGAAAAGAAGAGAGAGAAAAGTGAAAGTAAAAGTAATTCGGAGCAGATAACAAAAAGTATAGCGGCAGAATAGGACGATACAACACAAATGTTCAATATGGTAATGCACATCGAAGAGTAAGAAACTACGTGAGTACTAAATAATATTGCTAATAACAAGAGGCAAAACAAATGGATGCATAAGAGATTTCAACATTAAAATAGTGGCAACTTTTTTCGTAGAATTTCATGAGATATACATGTAAGACACATGCCATTTTTGAGTTTTCCCGATACAATTTTTCAAAGTTTACATCAAAAAATATTAATAGTTTATATTTGAAAAAGCAACGCAAAATGTTTATTGGAGAGAAAGTTATTACCCGTCCATGCCTCTTCTAAGCTATATTCGCTTTTAACTAGTCCAGTTGAAAAACATTAACCAGAGTACCCCCTCGCATAAAATCTTTTCTTCATGATACATCTCAATATATTTATATATCATGATGGTATCACGGAGGAAAGAGAGTATCCCATTGAAGGACTGAAAATGGTCCTCCATGATACCATCTCAGTATATGGCATATACCACAATGGTATCATGGAGTACTGAGCAGTGTTCCATTGAAGACTGAAGCAGTCCTTCATGATACTATCACAATATATGTATTAATATGATGGTATTATATATTTTTTTGAGAAAAGTGTGTGTTTTGAATATATGAGTGATCCTCTATGATACCGTGTCAGTATATTATAGATGTCATATGGGTTTCATAGAGGTTTGATGAGTGTTTTTGAAGAAATGAAAGAAGTCCTACGTGATACCATCATGGTATATAAGAGACAGGGTGATACCATATTGGTATCATAATTTTGGGGGCATCCGGGTAAATAATTTTTGGGACATAAAGTGAGGGCCCATGGGTGGGTAATTATTTTGTATTTAGGGGGCATCTACGTTCTTTTCCCTTTATATGTATTGTGTTAAAAGTTCAATTTTCTTAGATATAAATTTAACAATAGTGGTAGCGGCTACATGTGCGAGACGCTTGAAATAAAAAAACGAATCTTCAAAGCGAATTATTGATTGATTGTACATGTACATGCAATTATAATAGACTAAATACGACGTTCAATTGTTAACGTGCAACGCACGTTCGTAGAAACTAGTTAACCAAAAAGGATAAATTAAAGAGAAATGGGCAGATCTAGTTTGTTAAGCTCGACGTTGCATATATTATTACCTATTATCGTAAATCCCTATTTATTTATTGAATCCGCTTGTCTAAAATTTTGGGTCCGCCAGTCGTCACTGCTCCTAAGGAATGATGTGGAAACAAAAAATTTCTTTTCAAATCTTCTTCGCTAGAAGTCTCTCGAAGTTGTTTTTGGGAGAAAAATAAAAATCAGACTTACAGTGGTAATTTTTGACATTTAACAGCAATATATGGGTGAGAAACATCTTCAATAGTGGCTGTGGCTTCCAACAGTTATTTCTGGATTTCCAACAGTGCTTTTCAAGTTGAAAAATGACTAAACAAAATGCAAAAAAATTTAATAACTTTGAAACAAAGTAAGTTTTGTAAGAAAATCTTCATGTTAGTTTATTCACATGAAATAAAAGTCACTAAACTTACCTTTCCAAATAACTTGTATTTTGGTGTTTCGAGAAACCGCAGCTAGTGAGTTATTTTATATGTTTAAAACAAATACATTAAGTAGTGATGTGAGGCTGGGAATTGCCAGAGGTGAATTTGTTGTCATAATACAGCAAAGCTTTAGAGTTATCTCTGCTTTTATTTTCATTTCTTTTTTCCATCGTCAACCTTCTTAATCCAACTTCTCACAATTAGGTGTGTGCATATAATTTAAAATATACCAACTTATCGAAAGGATCATATTGTTATTGTTAGGTTGATAGTTGAGTTTTAAATTTTAGGATAACTTTAGTTACAAAGGAAACTCTGGCGATATTTTTGAAAATCTTGAGAGTTAGTCTAATTTCAAGCTATAATCTACATTCGAAGACGAATATTCTCAAGTGGGAGATAATGTATCACTGCGTGATTTCGGGTTAGGTTTGAACTCAATAAATGCGTGTGGTTAAACCCGCACTATGATTATGGAGGTATATTTTCATGTGGAAGTTGACATTTGAGTATATGTTGAGTGTGCATAAAGATCGGAGTTGAAAAGATTTTTAAAGAGATTCGGGTGTGAAGATGCGGGTCTAGATGTGTTTAACATGTGCGACATGTGTTTCGCTCATCAACCGCATAACCAATAGCAGAATTGTGTCACCGTCGAAATTCCATGTCTGAAATGTGGAACAACATGCGTTTAGCATGTTCTATCATGTTCGCCATGCGTGTCACATGTCCTCCCACATGTTAGACACCCAAAAAAAACATCATTGGCCCAAGATGCGATAAAGAAGCGCTTAGCATGTCAGACATGCAGAACCACATCTTATTCGCATCTCAGTCACTATTATAAATATTCAATACAAGAAATTTCTCCGAATTTTCAATCCTACTTCAATTTTGACCAGCTTTTGAGAGAGAAAACACATTTTCCAAATCATCTAAGATGAGTTTCTACTCAATTCCTATGATTATTACATGAATTAATTAACAAGGATTAATGCTAGAATCATCATTCTAATTCTTAGATTCCAAGAATTTCAGGAGCAATTGAAGGGGATTTTTGAAAAATCTTCGGGAGGTAAGTCCCTTGATTAATTATTGCTATTAGTGGGTTAATTAGCCTTCGTGTAGCCCATTAAAAGGGGTAAATAGCAATGGGAATTCTTGAATTTGTCTAGAAGATGAATTTTGTCCTAGAACCCTAGTTTTGCAAGAAGGGTGGGAATTTATGAAAATTGATCATAGTCCTGGATTTTATCATCACAATTGATTGTAGAGCTACAATTGAACGTTGTGGGACACGTTTAGGACTTTTTAACGGAATTTGAGGTATGCCTTTTTTTAAAATCTTTTTCGATTATAAAAATGATTTGAACAAGGTTTTATGCGCGTGCAGGACAAGCTTGCATAGAGGCTGTGCATTTTGTTTCATATTATGATGTATGTGCGTAAACGTGTTTTACTCTATGAACGGGATTGTTGAACCTGATCTTAAATGATATCTTTAAATGTGTTTCGCCTTATTGTTAGGGGCACTGACGACGTGTTTTTTGCCTATCATAACTCACCAGACTTTAACAGTGATGCTAAAAGCCTAAAACTATTTACTTTATATATTCACGAGTCATACTTTTGTCCAAATGCGACAATCTCACATTCTATCTTCCTCAATTTATGATCATTATTATTGTAAAGATATAAACTTAATGAATCTCTGTAACACTATAATTTTTAACATGCTTAATAAGGAAGTAATCGTGCAATGCAAATACCGCTTGCTAAAATAGGGTCTGAATTATTTAGAGACAGCTTAATAGGTCCAGACAAAAGCACGTGGATTAATTGATACTGTAAGAGATCAAACAGGCATGAACAAGTAATGTTAATTGGTATACAACAAATTTCAGTAACAATGTAACAACGTATTTTACCAATAGTAGCTTATCCTTCTTTTATTTTTTGTCTGAAGAACCTCGGAAATTAGTCCATGAGGATGAAAAAGTAACGCAGCAGCAAAGTGACTAATTTATAAGTACTTTATAAATACTGACTATATTTTAAAAAACAAACTTTAATGTGGTTGCCTGATGTCATTTCTACTTGGGAACCCTCTACAATCTGGGTCAATGTAATATTTGATAATTACAGGTTGCGTTAAATATGGGAACACTGAGACATATTACCAATATACAATGTTATCACTATTAATAATATTTTAGTCAAAGATTAGACTTAGCAACTATAACCAAAATAATGACAACAAATACTCAAATTCTAATTTTAAACAATAATGCATGATATATTCACCCACTACCAACTCGACTTATTACTGTGTTCATCCGTTGTTTCATCACCTATGAAGTCGTCGAATTTCACCATTGCTATAAAGAAATCCTCTTAGTTCATGAATGACAAAATCTTACCAAAATTTCTATTTTGAAATTGCAATTGAACTCAGATTCAAAACATAACTAATTCTAATAGGGGAAAAGGGTCAAATATACCCCTCTACTTTAGTTTAATAGTTAAATATATCCTCCGTTAGTCAAAATAGATAAATATACCCCTTCCGTTAAGAAAGTACACAAATATACCCCTCCGTTGATAGAATCCCCAATTCCACCATTAATTACCCGATTTAACTTTAAAAAACCCATGCCCGCCCCGCCCGACCCGCAAATTAAATTCTTTTCATCCAAATATACCCACCGCCACTACAACCGACCCAACACAATCACCACCACCATAGCCACCACTGTTTAGTACTCCCCCATTTTGTTGATCATATTTCGTCCTTTTCCTTCCTTTGGATCTCTGATGTGCTAAATGGCAGCTTATGTTGCTCTTGGTGTAGTATTTATAATCCTCTTAGACTTGCCATGTTATCTTTGAGATGCATCGTGGAAAGATTCAATTTGATAGATTTGTCTGTGATAAAATTCGTCATTTTGTTGTTAGACATGAATTCGTCCTTTTGTTCCTTATTCTGGAAATTTTCCATTACCATGTTTATGAATTCACCTCTGAATAAAAAAAAATCCATAATATCTGATTAAAAAATTAATGCAAGGGCTAGCAATTTTGTACTATCCTCAATTGTCCATGTAAATTCTAATTTTCGCCCACATTTTCATCCCTTCTGTTAATCATTTTATTGATAATGTCTTTGTCCATGTTGTGTTTTATTGTTCATGATAATACTATATTTTTAATAAATATTTCCTGATGTTGGAAAGGCATGCGTGGTTGAATGATCTATGTACATGGGCGGCGGTGGTGGTGGTGGTGGTTGTGTTGGGTCAGTTGTAGTGGTGGTGACTATATTTGTGTGGAAAGAATTTAATTTGCGGGTCGGGTATGGATTTTTTAAAGTTAAATCGGGTAATTAATGGTGGAATTGGGGATTCTGTCAACTGAGAGGTATATTTGCGTACTTTCTTAACGGAAGGGGTACATTTATCTACTTTGACTAACGGAAGGGTATATTTATCTACTTTGACTAACGGAAGGGTATATTTATCTACTTTGATTAACGGAGGGTATATTTAACTATTAAATTAAAATAGGGGTATATTTGACCCTGTTCCCTTCTAATAGTGTATGCTGAGATTCATTGAAAACACCTAAAGGAAGCTATATAGAAAATTTGAGAAAAACTAAAAGCGACTTGGACCGGATTTGAGTCAAAATTCAGACCTGACATCTGCCACTTCGATATGTGTATATTATGTATATTGCACAGAGATTTTTGCGGATATAGGTAAATATACATGATATACTGGAGATAAATGAATATACAAGGTGATATACATATATATACACGGTGTATGCAAGGATATACAGTGGAATACCCATATACAGTCTTTATCTATCTCTATTTTGCAATACGAAAATCATCTTAAGTCTACCTCGAATCATCTCCAAACACCATCAAGATTGATATTCATCCCCTTAAGATTGCTCCAACAAAACCCAATACCACTCAATTGAAAAAAATATTACAATTATGCAGATAGCAAAAAGTCAAACCAAATTTTATTCAAAACCAAAAAAGTGGAACATCAATGTGTCCTTGATCCATCCGAATCTCCCAAACGCTAGATGCACTAGATGTATAGCCATTTCACAATGATATAAGTATTCCATTCAATGCACTCCTCCACAACTTCCATTTTCAATAGTTAGGAGATGAGGAGTATGAAGACGAAAGTCGGGAGTGAGACGAGGAATGAATCCCTATTATGATAGATAGAGGGAGTGACTACATCTTACTAAAATATTTTGTTAAAATATCAACGTGGGCTCCCCAGAGCCAATAACAAGAGGGTCATTTGCACTTTTGGCCCTATTTTGTGCTGGTCTTTAATTTTTTCCCTTCAAAATCGAACTTATGCCTATAGGGGCATAAGTTTCGCATCATAACGTAGGCCCCTATAGGCATAAATTCGATTTTGAAGGGCAAAAATTAATGACGAGTCCATTTGAAGGACAGACTGTGCAATTACATGACAAGAAATAGAGTTATTTCTTGGACAACTTACAAAAATGACCACACTTGGGCTTTTTTTTAGGCATAGCTACACTTTTGCTAATTACATTTCGTAGCTACAGTAACGTGTATTCAAATTAGGCTGTATTCCAATTCGGCTGTATTTCGTTGTATTCAATTTGGATGTATTCAATTTGGTTGTATTCATTCTTAACAACTTTTACATTGTATTCAATTTATTATATTTAAATTCGGTTGTATTCAAACAACATAAATGCAAAAAAATACAAGGATTTTCAGCTATATTCAAAACTCACTGTATTCATTTGTATACAAAAAAATCTCCTTCGAAATACAAGCAAAAAATACATAAAAAAACACTCTATTTTACACTACAAAAAAAAACGAATACACTGAAATACATTCAGATCTGAGATACAAGAAAAAAAAAACTCAAATTTGAGATACAAGAAAAAAAAATACGCTCATATTTGAGATACAATAAATAAAATACACTGAGATCTTAAAATACACCGTTGAAGATTTTTCCGTCGTCGGCAACGACGCTGTCGTCTGGTAAGAATCCAACCAGAAACCATTTCTTTCTAGGTATTCAATGCAAAAACAAATATATCTCAAGCAACAACAATAATAAATACTCAGATATGAGAAATACATTTAGATCTGAGCAAATACATTCAGATCTAAGACGCCGGAGAAGATGACCGGCGACTGAGTATATGTGGGTCGATTGGAACAAGGAAGGAAAACGAGAAGGGGAGATTCAAAGTGCGGTCTGTTGCGTCCCACCTTAACGCTTTCCACTTTTTTGAACAATAAACTAAAGCCAAGTTTTCTTCAAATGATACAATTACGTGAAAGATAAGGATTAGTAGCTTGATTATCAGAAAAATAAAGGGAAGAATAGTGTTTGTAGTCCTAGAATTGTTGAAGATAACCGCCGGCAGAGGCGGCTAGCTCCATCGGATAAGATAACCAGCTATAGCTAGCGGCGAAGAAGAGAGAGTTGAGGGAGAAGAGGGAGAGGGGGTTGAGGGGGTTGAGGGAAAATATTGATACAATGAAATAAGAGGAAATAGTTTTGAATTAGCTACCCTGTGTAATTGAAATATAATATTTAGCTACTAGATGTAATTAAACTAAAGTGTAGTTACTAAATATAAATATTCTTCTATATTATCTACACTATGTAAAATTCCCTTATTTCTTACCATTAAGCAAGACGGGTTATACTTTCACGGTAATTTCTTTCAAAAACATTATGGGCTTTCTTGATGATTATGCGACATAGTTAAAAAATTGAAAGCCCATAAGGGGTTGCAGAGCTCTGTATAAGGGGAGAATAACGTATATATACATAAGAATAGGGTATATTTACAAAATATGATGATACTTTTCAGTTTACAAAACATAACAATAGATTTCTTACAAAACATATATGAATATTTTCACTCAAGGCATAAAAATTTCGCTCAAAATTTGTGTATGAAATGTGTATATCTCGCTCAAGGCTTAAAAATTTGGCGCAATATTTTGTGTATGAAAATTGTATGAAATATATATATCTCGCTCAAGAATTAGAATTCTCAAAATTTCCGTGTTTGAAAATTGTATAAAAATGATATGAAATATGTATGTAAGTATATAAAATACAACAACATTGTATACAACTTTCATACACATTTAATACAATTTTAAATCTCGCTTCGAAATGCATATGAAATTTAATACAACTACAATAACATTGTATACAACTTTCATACAATATTAATACAAATTTAGTACAAATGTTTCTTCTTGTTAAATGTACAGAAAGAGAATTAACACTAAAAAGCTAATTTACATCTCCATTTCTCTGATTTGTTGAGCAGTGTGTCTCTGATTTACGGCTCGGAGAGAATAACATTTTAGTAGGGTTTGCGTTTTGATCCATAACCCAAAAAACTCATAAATGTAAGAAAGATCCAAAACTCAATAAATTCAAACAAAAAACTCCTATGTCAATTCAACTGAAACAATAGATCTAATCTAGAATAGTAGCAAAAATGAAGAAAGCAAGGAGAGGATGGAACGTGAAGGAGGAAAACAATGCCCTGTATATAAAAATGGACATGCCTGGGCTTCACAAGGAGTACGTGAAGGTATCAGTGATAAATATCAAAGGAGAAGGCGAGAAAGAATCGGAAGACGAAGAGTATAGAAGCAGGTATTCAACTAGGCTGGAAATTTCTCAACATTTGTATAAATTGGATGAGATTAAGGCAGAGGGAAGGGCTGAGCTTTTTAACTTTCCAGATCCGTTATGTTTTGTAATTATGTTGGTATGATTTGTAAATAAGGAAAAGTATACTCATATTTTGTAATATAGAATCTTAAGTAGTATTATTAGGTCATTTTTGGGAGGGTGACACATACAAGATACAACTCTAAAGATTATTAAGGCATTCATTTAGCCAACAATTAGTATTGACGTTTGTAGCCCAAAAAACTTGACAACAGGTATACGACAGTAACTATTTTAACTTTGTCTCTCTTTTTCCACATTTTTACTCAACCTCACACCAAATCTCTGCGGCATCAATCACGTAATATACCTTAAAATTCTCAAGGTGGTCCCTAGTGTTTTGTAACTGACAAAAATGGCAGGCCGCCGGAAGCTTCATTTTTTGATTCATTTTTTATATCTAAAATACTTTTTGGTGTAGTTGAAATTTGTTGACAACGCCTAGACAAAACTATATATAAAATTTGAGGAAAATTGGAGATGATTTAGACTGGTGTGGAGTCAAAATTCATACTAAAAATCAACTTGGAAAATATCGTTGTGATCACGTATATATCATGTATATCGGACACATATTTTCATGAATAAGCACAGATATGCATGATATACATGAGATACGTGAATATATATATATATATATATATATATATATATATATATATATATATATATATATATATATATATATATATTAGATATACACAGATATACACTATCTTAAAACATTATTTTCTCAATCCATAATGTTTGAGTTTGGATCAAAATCATACATATTCTTTCACATGGTGCACTAATAGTCCATTATGTTTGCATAAGTGGTGCACTTTTAGTCACAATCCCAAATAAATTTAACGGAAAAGAACAAAAATGCCCCTGAACTTTTAGAAAAGGTATAAAACTACCCTTTATTCATCTATTTTGCTAAAACTACCCCTCAATTCAACTTTTTGAGAATTTATTCCCCTTGACTAACGGACAACACTAATTTTTTTTTTTTTAAAATAAATTGCACATGACATTTTATTACTGAAAAATTGATTTATTCTTTTAAAAAGAAATCTGAAACCTTGGAATTTTTTTAAATTTGAAAAACTTTTTTTTAACGAGTAAAACCTTGACTAACGGACAACACTAATTTTTTTTCTTTTCAAAATGTGAAAAATTGGATTTTTATAAAAATCTGAAAAAATTAATTTTTTTTATGGAAAAACTGTGTTTAAAAAAAAACCAGAAAACTATCTTTTTTTAAATCTAGAAGAAAATTATGGAGTATTAGTTTTGCACATTTTACTTAAAAAAACAATCAGTTTTTCAGATTTAAAAATTGAATTTTCTAAAAAAAATGGGGTTTCCACCCGTTAATTTTTTTTTCCAAACTTAAAAAAATTCCATATGTTTTAATGAAAATCCAATTATGTTTTATATATATATATATATATATATATATATATAAAAGGCTTACTACATTTGTTTTTTTAAAGAAATGGATGTTGAAAAATTATTTTTCCTTATTCTACAAATAACGATTTTTCAGATTTCTTTTTAAAAGAATAAATCAATTTTTCAGTAATAAAATGTCATGTGCAATTTATTTTTATTTTTTTAAAAAAAATATTAGTGTTGTCCGTTAGTCAAGGGGAATAAATTCTCAAAAAGTTGAATTGAGGGGTAGTTTTAGCAAAATAGATGAATAAAGGGTATTTTTATACCTTTTCTAAAAGTTCAGGGGCATTTTTGTTCTTTTCCGTTAAATTTATTTGGGATTGTGACTAAAAGTGCACCACTTATGCAAACATAATGTACTATTAGTGCACCATGTGAAAGAATATGTATGATTTTGATCCAAACCCAAACATTATGGATGATTTTGGTCCTTTTCTCTATACATGAGATACGTGAATAGAAAGTGTATATATATATATATATATATATATATATATATATATATATATATATATATATATATATACTGATATTAGATATACACAGATATACACTATCTTAAAACATTATTTTCTCAATTTTCACACATCCTTCGCTGCAACCCCACCACAAAACCACTGTAATGACAATAATACTATCAAAATAATATAAAACACCAAATCAATCCCAAAATAAAAAAGAGGGAAGAAAAACTAAGTTAAAATTTTCCGGAGTCCGGAACCAAAATGCCCCAAAAAAAATCACTTTGAACCAAAATACCCCAACAAAAAAAAAGTTACCAAAATACCTTTAGCACAGTAAAATACTGCGCTATAACACTTCACGGAGACGGAGCCGTTAAGTGCTATAGCGCAGTATTTTACTGCGTTATAGAATTTTTTTCTTTTCTATAACGCAGTAAAATACTGCGTTATAGAAATAGTACCAAAAATAATTTTTTTTTTCTATAACGCAGTAAAATACTGCGTTATAGAAAAGAGTACCAATTTTTTTTTTCTATAACGCAGTAAAATACTGCGTTATAGAAACAGTAACAAAAAAAAAAAAAAAATTGGCCAATGATTAGTCGTATGTCAAGACTCCGAAACGTCAATATTTTATAAAGAACCTGATATTTTTTTCTACGTACAATAATGTAGGCTCAATACATCGAGGATACGTATACATTCGGATCGTCATTTTAGGGGTTGAAAAGGTGCCCGAAGTAAGTTTTGCAACACTTAGTGTGTTTTTGCATACTTTGACCAACGATTAGTCGTATGTCAAGACTCCGAAACGTCAGTATTTTATAAAGAACCTGATATTTTTTTTGCTGCGTACAATAATGTAGGCTCAATACATCAATGATACGTATACATTCGGATCGTCATTTTATGGGTTGAAAAGGTGCCCGAAGTAAGTTTTGTTTGAAAAAACTTAGTGTTTGACTGTAAGGTTATTTTAGTCAACTTTATATGTCGAGAAAATTAGTCAGCTTTATTTTCAAAAATTGAAATCACAGAAGTGAAATTGACATTCACAGCTACATTACCCCGGGATTTTTACTTTGAAATCTATTGCTTATCATCATCTTATAAGTAAATAAAACTGAAAATTTCACGCCAATTTGGGGGAAAATTGAAATTGAATGGGATAAAAGGTGTTTTTTTAAAAAATTGGCTCGGCGGCGGTTTGTCCGCATAGATCTCGAAAAAATACGCAAGTTAAAAAAAAAACGCGTAAAACGGACGTCCGAGCGCAAAGTTATGACCATCTAAAGTTTGACGACTTTACAACTAGTTTTTCTCCCTATATTTTTTAGAATTATATTTATATTCAAAATAAAGTTATGTCTTGATTAAAAAATAACATGCTTAAATCAAAATCTTAAAAAATAAAATACCCTAAAGTTTCCAAACAAAACTTACTTCGGGCACCTTTTCAACCCCTAAAATGACTATCCGAACGTCTACGTATCCTTGATGTATTGGGCCTACATTATTGTACGCCGAAAAAAATATCATGTTCTATATAAAATATTGACGTTTCGGAGTCTTGACACATGACTAATCGTTGGTCAAAGTATGAAAAAAAACACTAAGTTTTTTCAAACAAAACTTACTTCGGGCACCTTTTCAACCCCTAAAATGACGATCCGAACGTCTACGTATCCTTGATGTATTGGGCCCACATTATTGTATGCAGAAAAAAATATCAGGTTCTATATAAAATATTGACGTTTCGGAGTCTTGACACACGACTAATTATTGGTCAAAGTATGGAAAAAAACACTAAGTGTTGCAAAAAATAAAGTTGGCCAATTTTTTTTTTGGTACTCTTTTCTATAACGCAGTATTTTACTGCGTTATAGATTTTTTTTTTTTTGGTACTGTTTCTATAACATAGTATTTTACTGCGTTATAGAATTTTTTTTTCCATAACGCAGTAAAATACTGCGCTATAGCACTTAACGGCTCCGTCTCCGTGAAGTGCTATATCGCAGTATTTTACTGCGCTAAAGGTACTTTGGTAATTTTTTTTTTTTGTTAGGATATTTTAGTTCAAAGTGATTTTTTTGGGGGCATTTTGGTTCCGGACTCAATTTTCCGTAGGGAATCTACTAAAAAGGCCGCAAAGTCACAAATGTGCTAACAATGGAGCATTTCCGTCTAATTTTTTACTATTTTTTGTCTAGCTTTCTTCAAATAATAAAGCGATAACCTTATAAATGGAAGGAAAAAAGCATTTTTTATGTTTACCCTTTAATTTTGGTAAATAAAACCAATTGGGTATCTATTTGTCTGGATTTCAACAAAAACAAATTCTAATACCGATTACCTAATTAAAATCCTTACTTGATAGCTACTGCAGTGTTTCTTTTATTTTTATTTAAACAACGAAGCATTTTTTTTTTCGCATAAGTTATAATGATGATAGAATTAAGGGATTGGAGTTGATTAAATGAGCATCATCACTTTGACTGTTATTGCCCAGATTTTTTTTTTCTTTTTGTTTTTTGTGTGCATTAAAAAGCTAAAGATTTTACGCAAACTCAGATGAAGAAGAATTTGTAGAGCATCAATAAGGACTCAATCCAACCCTTATTGATTTTTTTTTCAATTAGCAGAGAGAAGTGTGAGGAAAAATATTATAGAGTTGGCTGCTGTTTACCAACTTTTTTTATTGGTAATGTGAAATTGAGTTAAATCTTACGAATAACAGCAAATTAGGCTATTTAATTAATGCCAAAACTCACACAAATACAACTTTTTAAAATGATAATTAAAAAGATTACAACTACTTTATAAAAATTACATAAATACAACTTATTCAATACTTTAACTTTTTAATTATAAAAATACAACTTCTTACATTCGTAAAATATCTATAATATTCAATTTTAAGAGTTACTACCATTAATGCATATATTCACTTTTTACTTTCTCTTTCTTTTAAACCGTTTTAAAAATATTTTTTTTCTTTCGTTTCCTCCTCTTTATTCTTTTTTTTTATTTTCACTTGATGAATGCAATTATTTTTCTGTGACTTAAAGAAATTTATTTAAATATATTAATATTAAGAAAAGTACATGAAAAGATATGGTATATGGTATAAGAAAGTACATGAAAATATACCTGATATGGTATATGGTATATGAAAATATACCTGATATAGTATATGGTATATATATGGAGATATATTATAAGAAAAGTACATGAAAATATACGTAGATATGGTATATGGTATATGGTATATAGTATATCGATGCACTCATGCACATATATGTTAAATATAGTATGTAGTATATTATTTTTAATATATGTTATATTAACACTATCAATGTTTGAAGGCTAAGTTCAAGGGGAAAGTGGACTTAAAGGTACATGTTTACTATAAATGTTATATGTAATATTGTTTATGTCAAGTATACTTAATATTATTGCCTTCATCATATTATTTATTATATTATTAATGATAGGTAGGAAAGGAGAGTTTATAGGGACAAATAAAGGAAAAAATATAACATGTATAAATTGGTTACCATATTTATACTAAATTGACCAGATCTAAATATTTATGTATATTATTTATGTCAATTATACTTAATATTATTGCCTTCATCATATTATTAATTCTATTATTAATGATAGGTAGGAAAGGAGAATTTGTAGGGACAAATAAAGAAGAAAATATAACCTGTATAAATTGGTTACCATATTTATACTAAATTGACCATATCTAAAATTTATGCATATTATTTATGTCACTTAATACTTAATATTATTGCCTTCATCATATTATTAATTCTATTATTAATGATAGGTGAAAGGAGAATTTGTAGGAACAAATTAAGGGAAAAACATAACCTGTATAAATTTGTTACCATATTTATACTAAATTGACCATATCTAAAGATTTTTTCCTTTTATCATTTACAGGGTATATTTTGTAGATTCTGTAAATTAAAAAATAATTATATGTATCGTAAATAGTAGTATAATTACTAGTAGTTTTGTAAGTTCCATTCTTTTACCCGCATGGGTGCCAATTTCTCAAAGAAGATCAACAAACCCATCAAACTTACTATGATACCCATGAACGGGTTGTCCTTTTATATTTGTTTTTCTTAATAAATAACTCTCTAGTAAATCCAAGATATTCATGCTTATTGTTTATCCCGAATTTAGGTGATCAATTAAATTTATGAATGAGGTATAGGATATGTGGTTGAACTTTGATCTATTTGGTTGAAAAAAGGTATATAAAGATATGTTATGAAGGAGCGAATAATAATCAGTGATTTACTCTAAATATATATGTCTAATAATATAGGAGTATTGTTTAATTGAACAAAGCTAAAGAATAACAACTGGATCCGGACCAAAGTCGGAGAATGAGAGAGATTTTATATATTTTGCTATTACAATGTTCTAAAACTCAAGAAGTCAACCCTTGAAAGTAAAATAATGCCTCCTATTTATAGTTTTTTCTTATGGGCCTCTTATAACATAAGCCCTATTGAATAAAGAAAAACCCTAAAAAGGGTAAGGTTGGGTCGTACGGTCTGACACCCGTACGATTGGTAGTACAATATGACAGAACGGTATTGACGCGTGGCAATTGTGTAACGGATCACCCGAACCAACGGCCACGATCAACTGGACCAACGGCCACGATCAACCGGGCCAACGACCACGATCAGCTCGGCTATAGAGAAACCGAACCACACGATGTCCTTCGCTTTCTTCGGATCAAGCACTCCTCCGGTCCCAAAAGAAAGTCTTCATGCTCGTGCTTGTTTCTTTCTTCCCTCGGTCTCTGGTCTCACCGGTCTAGCATATATCCGATTTTTACCGTATACAGATAGTCCCCACACTTTCCGGACCGTAGTTTCATCGGAGTAACGGGAAGTGGATGAATCAAGAAACCGGTGGCTCCATTTGTCCGTTGTTATCTTTTCATTTTGGCGGGAACAGTTGCGTCACGTTCCTCTGTCATCGGCCACGTGTCTCATCCCGGATGGTCAGCTCTGACAACCGCCATAACGCACGTCGTTTCAAGTCATTTCTCATTAATTATGGGACACGTGGCATCCCCCGGTTGGCTGGGTTTTGAAACCGCCTCGATCCCATCTCTATATAACGCCATTCTCCTCTTCATTTTTACATTTTACATCTTTCATTTCACTTCTTCTCTGCTTCATTTCTTCATTTCATCACTTCTAATCATCCTCCATCTCAAGTTTATTGTTGATTCAACCATTTATCCCCTTTGATTCGTCGCTTATATTACGTAAAAGAAAACAACTCTGCCAACTTCTTCACTAGCTATTCTTGTTTTAGAGTGTGTTGTTGCCTCTTCTTCTCACTATTTACCATTTTGAATTCTTTCTTGACTGTTCCCTTACTCCATTTTTTAACTTCTTTTTCGAATTCACCCAATATTTTTTTCCATATTTTCAAATGTCTGCAAACACCGAAACCACCTCCCATGATGTTCCCTCGATTTCTTCTCAAGGAACCGAGCCAACTTCTCAACCCAAGGGGAAGGTCACCTTCGAACCGACTGCTTTGGACATTGTACCGTCCAAACCTAACTACAACAAAGATTTCGAGGTCGAGAAACCTTCTCTGGTTTCCGATAGAGGGTTTGATGTAAGGCGGTATCCCTCGTCCATTACTGAGGACAAACTCGTTTTAGTCCGGGCTGATTGCGGATGGGATAACCGTCCGATTCAAGTTTTTGCCCCCGGACCAGACGAATCAGTCACTGACCATCGGGAGGGCTTCTTGTACGTTTATACTTATCCTTTCACCTTTAAGCTCGACCCCCCGATCGATCCGGTCATTTAAGATATGTGCCGGACTTATAATGTAACCTTGGCCCAGATTGGTCCGATTGTTTGGAGGACCGTGGCCTGCCTCCGGCTGTTGGCCAATAATACGAAAAAGGAGTTCACGCTGGCCCACTTAATACGATTATACTCCCCGAGGTTGTTCCGGGGTGGTGTAATAAAACTCGCTAAGCGTAGCCGGAATCCAATTTTTTCAAAAATGGACGAAGATAGAGACCGGGGATGGTTGGAACGTTACGTCCGGGTGAGGACCACGAACATTATTCCGGACAACTACATGCTCTTTCCGGAGAGGTGGAATGACAATCGTAAGTCTCAGCTCTTTTAATAATTGCTTTTGTATGCTTTGCCAAACACTAATTCTTCCACATTCTCACTACTTGTCCTCTTCCCTATATCAGCCTTGGGTTGGATACCTCCGGCTGTCCGGAACATCAACGAATGGGTTAATGCTTTCCTCAGCCAACATACCCACGAAGCTCGTACATGGGGACACCTGTCACGTGGTCGATGGGTCGCCCAAAACCACGGTAATACTTTGCTTCTATTGGTATTCATGGCATTTTCTGCCTCCTTTGTGTAACATCTTCGTTTTTCAGGTTTACCCAAGGGCTCGGTGGACCCGAGACCGGAATCGGTAGCTGATCCTGCTACGTTAGTACCCGAGTTCGACTCAGCGGGTACATCCCGTATCATTGTTGCCGCCAACAAGAGAAAAAAGCCTTCGGACAAAGGGCAGAAACCGAAGAAGAGGGCGAGGAGCGTCGTTAGGACTTTAAGAGATGAAACAGAGCCCGAGCTCCTCGTTCGGAGGATCGGTGTGGCCCCTTCCGTGGCTTTCATTCCGGCGGAGGATATCACTGTTTCATCACTTCCTTCAGCCGGGGAAGGACCTTCAGCTCCGGCATTATACACAGTTGTGGAAGAAATTCATTACCCGACTCCTCTAAGGTCGATTGAATTCGTTGATATTTTAGGTGATGCTTCTTCCGAAGAAACCCCTATGCAAAGGACAAGAAGATCCGGGAAGGCACCCGCTGCCGAAGCCGGTCAAAGGACTGAGCCGGTCCCCGAGACCGAAGTCCCCATGGATGTTGGTCCGCTGCCCGACTATGAGACTGTCACAACTTCGGAGGTCCCTGCCTTTGCCGAAGCTGCTGAGGTCGCTCCGAGTTCTCCAACTCCGGCTTCAAGGTCGGATGAGTTTGCTGACATGTTCTCGGACACACCTCCTGCTACCGGCGAAGCTGCTGATTTCAGACATCTCCCGATCCCTCGAGCCACGAGGGCGGCTAGCCGGACCACCGAGACTGGAGCTAGGGATAGCCTGGTGCATGTCTTCCCGGCCCCAAGCGTGGAAACCAGGAGAACCAGATCAGCCGTAATCACCGTTCCCGAGGATTGTAGCTTTTTGTCTCGCCCAGTGGGAGTAGCAAGCTACCTGAGGCTGCTCGTCTCGGACTCGGACAAACGGAAGATAAATGGAGTCCCCTGGCAGTGTCTCATTAACGAGGGCATGCACGCGGGCAATCGAGTAAGTTTATCAGCCATCCTTTGCATAATTTATTGAGAATTTTAGCTTCTCGCTTATCCGAGTTTTAACTTGCTTCTTTTACAGAGTGTGGTGCTTGTTAACGAAGTCTTCGTCCGTGCTCAGCAAGAGGTTAACGATCTCAAGGGCCAACTGGATGCCCAAGGTCGAGAAACAGAGAAGTTTCAGCACCTTTTACGGGTAAAGGAGGATGAGCTGAACCGAGCAGTTACTCTTTCCGACCTCCAACTTGAGCTCGATGCGACGAAGGCCGAAAACCTTCGATTAAAGGATGAGGTTGCCGAGATGGTCGAAAAGAACCGGCTACTAGAAGCGGACAAAGTCGGCCTTAGCCAGGACAATGCTCATTTTTCCTCAAGGCATAGTGAGCTCGAAACCACCATCTCTCAACTCCGGGGGGAGCTGGATTCGGTCAAGTCCGATGCCACGAGTATGGCCGAAAGGCATCGGCTGCTCTAATCTGAGAGTGCCCGGTACAAAGAGCGGATGAGGGTGTTTGAGGAGAAAGCAGAGGATAGGGACCGGATATGTGATGAGCTAAAGACCGAACTCGAGGAGACGGCTGATGCTAATGACCTTCTCAAGCCCGAGCTCGAGTCGGCAACTCAAATCCAAAAGGTCCTCGAAGAAGATCGGGATGAACTGGTGGCAAAGTTATCCCAGGCCGAGGCCGATTTGGCAGAAGCCCTCAAGAGTGTGGAGGCTGCCAAGGTTCATACCACGATTGTTGTGGAGTATGAAAAGTGGAAGTCTCGGAGGATCACCCTTGAGCAAGCCGGGCATGGCTTTGCTGATCTTCCTGCCCTGATACTCGAAGCTAAAAGGGTCGAGGAAGAAGCTAAGAGAGCTCTCGAGACTGACTCCGACAACTCCGAGCGGACAGTGTCCGAACACTCCGGATCCAGCCATACCGGATAGACTAGGGCCTGTGCTTAGCCTTTTGTTTTTTTGCCTTTGTAAGAGTTTCCAATGTAAAAACCTTTGTATAAATGGAACATACATTTTTCTTGATTTTGTTTATTCTTTTGTTTGAATCAGTTATGACTTTTGCCCGAATTGTCGATCCATTTTAAGGACAAGCAGACACGGAGTCATTATTCCGGTACGTTTTGTCCGGGAATTTGAACAAGTTTTTTGCCCGTGGGACTTAACTAATGCTTTGTGAATTCATAGGTCTCCGAATCACGATAGGCATTTTTAGGGCCGGTGTTTCTCGGACACCTGAATCCTAGCCTTAGCAAAATTTGATATAGAAGTCCCCATTCGAGGGAGTTTAAAGATTTTGGCTCGGTTCACTGTGACCTTGTTGCCTTTGTCGAATTTCGACCGTAGTGCCCGAAATAGGGTATATGAATGAAGCGATGCCGAAATACGGCGATAATCACCGGGGTAGGGTGTTTTAACAAAAAGATATCTGAAATATCGTTGTCACACCCTAATTCCGCTAGGGTGTGATGGGCACCCGGCCCCACATTCGGAGCTGAGCGAGCCCACAGACCTTTAGGGCACACATAATCTTATTAGACCTTTAGATCATATAAAGATAAAATACATAATATGCTCTCGAAATATTCTTTTTGATGCTTTCAAAATCAAACAGAATCTGTGATCATACAGAATATAATACATAATACAGAATGACATATCGGCTGACGAATCCTCTTACACAACTGACATACTATACCCACGACTCTGTGTGCAAAGTCTCTAACATCGATCCAGAGAAAGCATACACACAAACTCTGACTCGGCAGCACTCCAGGAGCAAATGGAGCTTGCCAAATCTGCTGGAACGTCCTTTATAATAACTTCACATCACCTGGGTATACCTGCGCGGCATGAAACACAGCCCCCGAAGAAAGGGGGTCAGTACGGAAGAGGTACTGAGTATGTAAAACATGAGATACAATAAACAGAATCATAAACTGAACAGGGAGTACAGAAAATAAGTGCAATAACTGGAGTACCAAAAATGCTTACTCATAAAACATAGGTAATGCGTGTCGGAACATATGCCATATCCGGCCCCATTATGGGACTCGGTGAACAGAACGTGGTCGCCACCCCGTCACTAGCGCCACAACACATCATACTCCAGAGTAGGGAATAGCTCCGTAACATATCATATCATATCAGAATGTGCACATATCATAACATATCAGATGGCCATATCATATCATATCATCACATATCAGAATATATGTGTACATAGCACAGCATACTCCACAACCCATGTACATGTATACCTGCCCCCTCACATCGAGGCACGGCGAACAATGCAATGGAATACGCGTGATAACATATCCTGGCCCGGGCTCAGTGAAGGAAGCATTGAGGCAACCACAAGTAGAGTAGTGAGAAACTTTATGCATCATAAACTGTTTAGAAAGACTCGATAGAATAGTCTGAACGATAAGTCATTTAGAAAAATAATCAAACGATAGCCATAGTACGTACCTTTCGGATGTTACAACGGATTATGTCAAAGAAAAACTTCTGAGACCGTTAGTACATATCAAAATTTATCATAGGATTCAATGGAATAGTTAAAACAACTATCGTTAGTAGTCGGGACAGTAATCAAAGGTTTCTTTTATTTACCGTATAGAATTAGGTCAAATGGAACAATACAAGAGGGTTTGGAAATTGTGGGCCCACCTCGGGTCAAGTCGAGGTGGCGTACATAAATTACGAACATTAGGCCTTATGAAGTCATCTACGCACGTTTCAAAGTAATCCGATTCTATTTGAAAAAGTTACGGACGTTTCATGGCACAAGACTCTTTTAGAAGTAAAAAGTGTTTAAACTATTCTTCATCAAGCATATCAAAACATAAGGTTCATAATTCAATTACATTGAAACTAATAGGGGTCATAACTAAGCTCGGATTTCTAAGAATGGAGTTTTCCCCAAGACTCGTATCATAGCCTATTATGACTAGGACATGCCAAAAGAAAGAAAGGTAGAGCTTTACATACCTTATTCGCTCCTTACGCCAATCCAAACTTAAGTTCCGAACTTCCCAAAATCTACAATTGGTCACAATTACCAAACATTAACCATAAGCCTATAGGAGTTAGATCTTAAAGTAACACTTTTCTACAGAAATTTGGACAGCATCTCCCCTATACATTCAACGTCCCCGAGAATTTAGCTCGGCCAAAACACCAACAACTATACCAACAGCACCAACAATCAATTTAAAACGCATTCTAACATAAGTGATCTTCTTTTCTACATAGTAAATCAACTTTCAATCCAACTACGTGCATTCAACCCAATATCAACGCTTACATATTCATTTACTAATTCCAAATCATTCAAACATGATTCAAGAATATTTTAAACAATCTACACAATATTCCAACATTTCCACCAAAACCATACTCCACCCGAGTTCTCCAAATTCCAACAATGACAATCCCAATACATTTTTGTCTTCCAAATTCATGAACCACATTAACAATTATCATGTTAACTACATTATTTTCATAAATACAAGAAATGATACTAGAGTCACATTAACTTCCAAATAAGCCCATAACAATTCCAACATCAATTTAAGTTATCAAATTCTCATTTCCATCACAAAATACATAACTACATCAACTAACATCCTACATAGAAATTGTTCCATCCTCCCTACACACAACACAAACACACGGCCCATATCCAACATTCACAACTTCAACCAAAATCATCAAACTTCCATTTTCAATATAGAATCCACAACAACCACAACTAGAATGCTACATAAAATTGATTCATCTTGCCTACACAATATATACATATACACGGCCACATGCATATGCACACAACCACCATGCAAACTTCTATATTTTCATGAATTCTATCCATTTCTACATACTACAACATAAACAAACCCTTTATAACATATAAAAGAGGATTAAATCTTACCTTTTCTTCTCAACTTCTCCACTTAGCTAGAGTTGTGATTTTGCAACAAAGAGCGGTTTTCTTGTTTCAACAATTATATCACGTTGTAGAGGACCCTTGAATTAGTAGGAATACCACAAGAAAATAATTTTTGGAACAAGATTTCAAGGAGCTAAATTTCCATGGTCATGGCCGAAAGTTGGGGGTGGTCTTTTCCTTTTTTGTTTTTCACCAATCTTCTTGATGGTTCTATGTGTTAAAGATGACTTAGTCATCTTTTTAATTCACAACTTAAACCCCCACATGGGCCTTGGCCCATTAAGGGGCCGACCACACACTTGGGCCCCCCCCTTTTTGTTTTTCTTCCAAGCCCAATTTATTTCATGACTAACTTGTGATTCATAAAAATTATTTTCCTAATTTCAAGTTTGCCCTTAGCTTTCCCCGATATTTCCACCTCGAAAATTTTCATGAACAACTTACATATTAACAAGGTCAAAATATGGCCTTGTCTTTAACTTGTCACAATTATCTCAAATTTTTCCGAATGTGCAAAATACGGGGTATAACAATCGTAATCCGAATTTTAGATAATTTTTGTATTGCAAGTATTTTGTACATACATGATATGAGAATTTGTTTCCTTCTGCTTTTGCCGTAGCAAATACTAAATGGACACGATTTATTCTGATCGTTTGGTCCTTACATCGAAACCTAATGCAGAAGGTCCGATCTTGGTTTTGCCGTAGCAAATATTGTGTGGACACGATTCATTCCGATCGTTTGGTCCTTACATTGAAACCTAATGTAGAAGGTCCAACTTTGATTTGTTGAGTTCCTCCGTTTTCCACTAACCGGGGTGAACCTCGATGTGGGTACAATAGTCCTCTAGTGCTTATCCGAGCTGCAAGACCGGGTAAGCGCTATTAAGTCCCCACTCATAGGGTGTGACCCCGAGTTTCCGGGCATTTGTCCTTGTCTTTGTCAAGTAACACGTTGTACTCGTTGCCTCATTAAAAACCTTGTCGGAAAACCCATTTTGGGACAAAACCGTACTAAGGAAAAGAGTGCAACACGTGTTTTCAGACCTAGATTCTAGCTTTATCCAGTACTCGATTTCCTGCAAAAAGAAAAAGGGTTAACAGTAAAACACGAGGTGTACATACCTTAGCAGTAGTATCTCTTCAAATGAGCCACATTCCAGTTATTGCGCAACCGTTGCCCGTCCATGGATTCCAGCTGATACGATCCTTTGCCTGTTACCTCGGTTATCTTGTACGGTCCTTCCCAGTTCGGACCCAATTTTCCTTCGTTGGGATTCTTGGTGTTCAAGGTAACTTTCCGAAGCACCAAGTCCCCAACTTGGAAATGCTAAGAAATTGGCTCTCCGATTATAGTACCTCTTCATTCTCTGCTTCTGGGCTGCAATACGGACCAACGTGTTTTTGCGAAGTTCATCCGTGAGATTGAGTTTTACGGCCATGTCCTCCTCGTTTGACTCCTCGATGGTATACCTGAACTGGAGACTCGGTTCACCAACTTCTACGGGAATGAGGGCTTTGGCCCCGTAGACCAACGAGAAAGGTGTTTTCCCCGTACTTGATTTCGATGTGGTTCTGTAAGCCCACAATACCTCCGGTAGTATTTCCCTCTAGTGATGCTTTGATTCTTCAAGTCTTTTCCTCAAATTTTGAATTATTGTTTTATTTGTGGATTCCGCTTGTCTGTTCGCACACGGGTGGTATGGAGTTGATACGATTTTCTTGATCTTCAACCCTTCGAGAAAATCATTGACTTTTCCGCCCACGAACTGAGGACCATTATCACAAGTTATTTCGGCCGGGATGCCGAAACGACATATGATGTGGTCCCATATGAAGTCAATGACTTCCTTCTCTCTAATTTTTTCGAAGGCCTGCGCTTCAACCCATTTGGAGAAATAGTCAGTCATAAATAGAATAAAATGGGCTTTACCCGGTGCCCATGGCAGTGGACCAACGATGTCCATTCCCCACTTCATGAAAGGCCAAGGTGACACAACCGAATGCAGCAACTCCTCGGGCTGATGAATCATCGGGGCATGTCTTTGGCACCCGTCGCATTTCCGGATAAAATTCTTCGAATCTTCCTCCATCCGGTTCCAATAATAACCGGCTCTGATAATCTTTCGGACCAGGGCTTCAGCACCCGGAGTGGTTGCCGCAGGTCCCCTCGTGCACCTCTCTCATCACATACTTCGTTTCTCCGGGACCCAAACACTTGGCCAGGGGTCCGAAGAAAGACCGTCGATACAGTTGGTCGTCTACCAAGCAGAAAACGCGCAGCTTTTGTCCTTAGCGACCGTAATTC
Organism: Lycium barbarum; assembly: GCF_019175385.1. Classification (NCBI taxonomy): domain Eukaryota; kingdom Viridiplantae; phylum Streptophyta; class Magnoliopsida; order Solanales; family Solanaceae; genus Lycium; species Lycium barbarum. The sequence goes on from NC_083344.1 coordinate 94,359,458, forward strand.
TTTTGGGTCACTCGGGAGCTTTCCATCTCGAAAGTAGTCGATATACTTGTTGCGTCAATTCCAAGTTAAACCCATTGTGTTTATTTCAGCATGTCCGTTTTCTATCGCCGAATTCATCAAGTGCACCATAGTCCCGGGGTTGATCTCTCCCCTTCGACTAAAGATCCCAAATTGGCCAATGCATCGGCTTCGCTGTCTGCTCCCTCGGTATATGCTGCATAGTCCACTCTTTAAACCGGTGTAGTATCACTTGGATTTTTTCCAGATACCTTTGCATCCGTTCGTCGTTGACCTCGAAGACGTCATTCACCTGGTTAACGACCAAAATAGAATCGCACTTTGCCTCGATTATTTCGGCCCCCATACTCCGGGCTAATTCCAAACCTGCAATCATAGCCTCATACTCGGCTTCATTGTTAGTCAATTTAATAGTTCTAATGGATTGTCGAACGGCATCCCCGGCCGGGGTTCTAAGGATGATTCCTAGCCCGGAACCTTTGAGGTTCAAGGCTCCGTCCGTGTGTAGCGACCAAATACCCGAAGCTTTTCCCGAGGTTAGTAGAAGTTCTTTCTCAGGCTCGGGGACCATAGCCGGGGTGAAGTCCGCCACAAAATCGGCCAAGATCTGGGACTTGATGGCCGTCCGAGGCTTGTATTCGATATCATATCCGCTAATTTCTACGGCCCATTTAGTTAGTCTACTCGATAATTCTGGTTTGTGCATGATATTTTTTAGGGGATAAGTAGTCACTACACATAACAGATGGCATTGAAAGTAGGGCTTGAGCTTTTTAGAAGCACTTACCAATGCCAATGCCAATTTTTCCAAGTGGGGATAACCGGTCTCCGCATCGCCCAAAGTTCTACTTACATAATATATAGGGAATTGTGTACCTGATTCTTCTCGGACCAAAACGCCACTTACCGCTACCTCGGAGACAACAAGGTAGAGAAAAAGCTACTCATCCGCTTTTGGTGTGTGCAATAGTGGTGGGCTGCACAAGTACCTTTTTAATTCTTGTAAAGCCCTTTGACACTCCGGTGTCCAAACGAAGTCGTTCTTCTTCCTCAGTAAGGAGAAGAAGCGGTGACTCTTGTCCGAGGACCTCGATATGAAACGCCTCAGCGCCGCTATCCTTCCGGTGAGCCTCTGTACTCCTTTGACGTTATTGACCACCTCAATGTCCTCGATGGCTTTGATTCTGTCTGGGTTGATTTCAATCTCCCGGTTCGACACCATGAAACCCAAGAATTTACCAGACCGGACACCGAAGGCATATTTTTCCGGGTTGAGCTTCATGTTATTCTTGCGGAGTACATCGAAGGTTTCTTGCAAATGCTTTAAATGGTCCTCTGTTTCCAGGGACTTGACCACCATGTCGTCAATATAAACTTCTATTGTTTTCCCTATTTGTTCTTCGAACATCCCATTAACTAGGCGTTGGTAAGTTGCACCGACATTTTTTAATCCAAAAGGCATCACATTGTAACAGTAAGTCCCATATCGGGTAATAAAGGATGTTTTCTCTTGATCCTCCGGGTGCATCCGAATTTGGTTATACCCGGAGTAAGCATCGAGAAAACTTAACATCTCATGCCCGACCGTCGCATCGATCATTCTATCTATGTGAGGCAACGGAAATGAATCCTTCGGGCATGCTTTGTTTAGATCCTTATAATCAACGCACATTCGAAATTTATTACCTTTTTTCGGCACCACTACTACGTTAGCTAGCCAGTCCGGGTATTTTACCTCCCGGGTAGAGCCTATTTTTAAAAGCTTCGTTACCTCGTCCTGTACGAAGACGTGTTTTGCCTCTGCCATGGGCCTTCTCTTCTGCTTCACCGGGGGAAAACTCCCGTCTAAGCTGAGCTTGTGAGTTGTTACTTCCGGTGGCACACCAGTCATAGCTATATGGGACCATGCGAAGCAATCGGCATTAGCTCGAAGAAATTCAATTCACTTGTTCCTGAGCTCCGAGGTTAACCCCGTGCCCAGGTATACCTTTCTGTCCGGTAGATATTTGAACAAAATGATCTGCTCCAGTTCCTCTACTGTTGACTTGGTTGCAACCGAGTTATCCGGCATGACGAACGATCTGGGTACACTGAAATCATCCTCTTCATACCCCAGATCCAACCCCGTGTGCTTTGATTGCTATTTGGTGTCCTTTCCTCCGGTTGAATCTTCTTCCTTTTGATCCGATTTTTTGGGCTGAGGTGTCGCTTCCGCGACCGTGAACATCTCCCTTGCAACGGGTTGTTCACCTCGGATGGTTTTCATCCCCTCCGGGGTCGGGAATTTCAGCAGCTGATGCAATGTTGCCGGCACGACCCTCATGCTATGTATCCAAGGTCTACCCAGCAATGCATTATACTTCATATCTCTTTCGATTACGTAGAACACCGTTTACTGAATAGTGCCATCAATGTTTACCGACAATGAGATCTCCCCCTTTGTGGTTTCGCTCGCCCTGTTGAACCCGCTGAATACCCGGGCTACCGGCACGATCTGATTGAGTAGCCTTAGCTGTTCGACCACTCTCCACCGGATGATGTTGGCCGAGCTACCTGGGTCAATCAAAATACGTTATATTTGAGTTTTAAAAATAAGTATAGAGATTACCAATGCATCATTGTGCGGTTAGATGATGCCTTCTGCATCCTCGTTGTTGAAAGAGATGGACCTTCGGGTAAATAATCCCGGCTGACCTTCTCACGCACAATAGAAACCTTGGTCTGTTTCATCACCGGCCCACGTGGGGTATTGGTACCCCCGATTATCATGTTGATTATATGCTGAGGTTTCATTGGTTCTGCCCGTTTATGAGTCTCCCTTTCCTTGTAGTGAATTTTGGCTCGTTCCCTTAGCAATTCTCGGAGATGGCCGTTCTTCAGTAACCAAGCTACCTCCTCTCTTAGCTGGCGACAATCTTCAGTTCTGTGTCCATGAGTTCTATGATATTCACACATTACGCTCGGGTCTCGTTGGCCCGGCTCCGACCTTAGTGGTCTCGGCCATCTTACATCTGCTATACGACCAATAGCCGAGACGAGGTCCGAAGTGTTGACATTGAAGTTGTACTCCGATATCCTCGGCAAGTCTTTGTTGCTGGCCGAGCTTCCGGCATCGCTCCTGAATGAGAGACCTCGACTGTTCGATGGGCGCTCGGCCCGTTTATCACCCCGACCGGAGAAACGACTCGGGCCAACCCTTGATTTTTCTGACCCGAAGCTTGGTTTTTGCGAATGAGAATATGGCCGATACCTTTCCCTCAATGATCTGGCCTCCGGTTCGTAGTTCTTCCTTGGTCTTTCCAAACTTTTGTTCATATTTACGGGCCCCGGGGGAAGCTCGAGTTGGTCATCCTCCACCCGAATCTTTGACTCGTATCGGTTATGGACATCCGCCCAGGTCACAGCCTCGTATTCCAGCAAGTTTTCCTTTAATTTGAACGAAGCCGTCGAGCTCTGAGGATTGAGCCCCTTTGTGAAAGTTTATGCAGCCCATTCCTCCGGAACCGGGGGGAGCTCCATTCGTTTCCTTTGGAATCGGTTGACAAATTCACGCAATAACTCATCGTCTCTTTGGGCTATACGGAAAATATCTGCTTTACGGGCCTGCACCTTTTTGGCACCGGCGTGAGCTTTTATGAAAGCATCAACAAGCATTTCGAAAGAAGTGATCGAATGCTCGGGCAGATGGTCGTACCAAGTCAATGCTCGCTTTGACATAGTTTCCCCGAACCTTTTTAGCAACACGGACTCAATTTCATCCTCTTCCACATCATTGCCTTTTATAGTGCAGGTGTATGAAGTCACGTGTTCCTGAGGGTCCGTTGTGCCGTCATATTTCTGGATATCCGGCATCTTGAACCTCTTCGAGATCAATTTCGGAGCTGCACTCGGAGGAAAAGGCCTCTGAATATACCTCTTCGAATCCGGTCCTTTCAGAATTGGCGGAGCCCCCGGTATTTGATTCACCCGAGAGTTATATGTTTCTACCCTCTTTTCGGTCGAGTCTACCCGCTTCGCCAATGTTTCGAGCATTCTCAGAACCTCGGTGGATGAACCAGCTCCGGACCCATTGCTCTCAACCATCTGTGCCTCATCCCTTCTGGGTTCAGCAACACCCTTCGCCTTCTCCGGGGTCGTTTTATCTTTTCTATTTTGCAACTGGGCTATTGTGATTCCTTGTTCGGCAATCGCTGCTCTCTGTTCCTGCAACATTTTAAAAATTAAACATAAGTCAATATTATCATTCGGGGTATCCGGTTCTTTCCGGCCCTGTGTCTGGGACAAACTAATTGAATTATGAGTATTAAAGGATCAGTGGCCGGCTGGGCGGCATTCTCCTGGTTCAAGGTGTTTTGCCAGTTGAGGCCTTCCCTCGAATTAACGGGGTTCGGGTCAGCGGGGTTTGCTGGTAATCCTCGTGGCCCGCTGTCGTCATTTTCGGCCACAATCTCGTTGTTGTTGACGTGACCAGATTGTCCACTGTTAACCCTTTGGTCCGTTTTTACAGAGACGAACAAAAGATATTTTTGATTCTGACGGGTAAGATAGAGATCAAGATCGAAGACCACTATTATCCTAGCCCCACGGTGGGCGCCAAACTGTTTACCTCGAATTTAGGTAATCAATTAAATTTATGAATGAGGTATAGGATATGTGGTTGAACTTTGATCTATTTGGTTGAAAAAAGGTATATAAAGATATGTTATGAAGGAGCGAATAATAATCAGTGATTTACTCTAAATATATGTGTCTAATAATATATGAGTATTGTTTAATTGAACAAAGCTAAAGAATAACAACTGGATCCGGACCAAAGTCGGAGAATGAGAGAGATTTTATATATTTTGCTATTACAATGTTCTAGAACTCAAGAAGCCAATCCTTGAAAGTAAAATAATGCCTCCTATTTATAGCTTTTTCTTATGGGCCTCTTATAACATAAGCCATTTTGAATAAAGAAAAACCCCAAAAAGGATAAGGTTGGGTCATACGGTCTGATACCCGTACGATTGGTAGAACAATGTGGCAGAACGGTATTGACGCGTGGCAATTGTGTAACGGATCACCCGGACCAACGGCCACGATCAACCGGGTCAACGGCCACGATCAACTCGGCTATGGAGAAACCGGACCAAACGATGTCCTTCGCTTTCTTCGGATCAAGCACTCCTCCGGTCCCAAAAAAAAGTCTTCATGCTCGTGCTTGTTTTTTTCTTCCCTCGGTCTCCGATTTCACCGGTCTAGCATATATCTGATTTTTACCGTATACACTTATTCCAATCCAAACAAGGGAAAGAAATTCCACACTCTTTCCTACTTAACAAACAAGATATATAATCCATCTCCATTGACTAATTCATAGACTTAAATATACCCCTATTAAATTCTTGTGAAGAAATATTATATTACGACTAGGCTGATGTTACTTAACAGAAATTAGAGTATAACTGGTCAAATTGTCAAAATTCTTTTCTTATGAATTATAGCGTGTGCCATATATGTGATGCGCATATTAATACAAACTTTAAAATTTTTCAGTGGGAGGAAAACCTTCGAAGAGTTAACTCTTAAAACATTTGGTCTAAAATAATCAAGTGAAATTAGTGCCTCAAATTGTAATGTTATAAATGTTTAATGTGATCCTCTATCTCTTCAAGTTTATTATCCCCTCTTCTCAACTTATATGAGGGGGTTCGGAGCACGAGGGTCAAAGTAGTTAATCTTTGACTCAATTTCAAATGTAGATTTTCGAGTACTTTATAATAATATAAAAAATAGTATAAGTCTGCATAATTAGTAATTCACAATATATGAAAATAGTTGAAAAAATTATAGTTAAAAAAAGAGCCGTTTGACTCCCCAAATATTAAAACTCTTGTATAAATTGAGACGGAGGGAGTAGGTCAATATGTTGTTTAGAATTGTAAGCATAATATAGGAGTATTATCTTTTAGGTCATGGGGTTTTCACGTATAAAGGTATGAAATTCTGAAATAGCTCAGCCGATTTTACACACATCTTCTTGGTGTGTTGGTTTCACGTGCTTGGTAGTTGAAATTTATGATGCATCGACCGATTTGAAAATGCACATTCCGCACTAGCTAGAAGGTGTAGAAAGTTGAACTGCAGGGAAAAATCGCAAAGGTCTATTCACAGAAAAAGCACAGTTTAATATATTTTTAATAAATTATTTATACATATTAAATAAATTTTTTAATATTTAAATATAATAAAACACAAAATATTAAATTTAGTTGAAATTCTAGCCCCACCTCCTTTTGATTCAGACTCTTCAAGGACTATTTCCACTAGAAGAGTCCCATTCTGTAATGAATCCAATTGCTATTATTAATATATAAATAAAATATGTCTATTTTAGTGGAAGCGAAAAAGAGAAGCTACTACTCTTCTTCCTATGTTACAGCTAAAACTTGTCTTCTTCCTATGTTACAGCTAAAATCCCGTGTACAAGTTGTTAAGGTCACTATCGCAAGAAACAAACAAGAACTAGCAGGTCAATGAGTCAACACTTATTAAATATTAGAGGTAATTAATGACTATTCAATAATTAAGAAAATGCCAGTGGAATTAAGGGTCCCATTTTGATATTAGGAATCCCACATGTATATCAACATCAGATTTAAACTTCGTTTGATTTATCTTCATTTGACTTCTATCTTAGAACTTAAAAAGCAGCCCTAGCCCCTCCCAAAATAAAAAAGAAGAAGGGAAATATCCCTTTGAGATCCTTGATATATGCTAATCTGGACTCTTTATCTCTATAGAGACCCATTTTAACTTCCATAATAGAAGATATAACTGTTAGTGAAGACAAAAGTTATTGTATGCCTATACTCTAGAACATGATTTTGTAGTTAGCCGTAACTCCAATTTTCACAAATGTCGGATAACTCTTCCCATTAATACTTAGGTGATTACGAAAAAAAATATCTAATATTTTTTATTTGATTTCTAAGATTTGCACGCTTCGTTGACCATAAGCCACCCCTTGGATGATGATTTCAATGTTAACTTTACATTTTGGATACAAAAAATATGTTAATTTGTTTAATTTCTTCTCAAATAAGGTTTAACAATTAGATTTTAAAAGTTGGTTACTTGTGTAATATGTTCAAAAATATTAGGAATTATGACCTACTCAATTAATTTGATCATTGAAGTTAGAGCATAATGCTTAAATTGGGAGTGGAAAATTTCTAGTCATTAATCAGAAAAAAATTATCTGCATTTGATTTTTATACGAAACTAAGTAATGCATGATATATGTCGTGTTTATAATTGCTTATCAATTAATTGCAAAAATAATATGTATCCTCACTTAAATATGTAATATCTGTATTTGATGGCAGTAATCGTTAGTGGAACTTTCCCTTTCCAGAAAAGGACTACATGAACAGTTGATTGGATGGGCAAGAATAAATTAGAGTCAACTACAGCTAGCTGATGGCTACACTCCATTTTTTTTATACCTAATGAACAAGAATTTATATGATTATTATGCAAATCAGCATAAGCTTCTCCAAATAAAATCTATGTCGCCGCCGAGATTCTCGGTACACATCCACAAAATAGTCTTCCTCCATTTGTTGGATAATTATTCTTTTAATACTACCCCCCCCCCCTCTTCAACCCAACCCCCTTTTACTAAGTCAGGAAAATTCGCGGAAGTTCAAAGAAGAAGGCCAGGGAAGAAACGTTTTGAACATGTCATGTAAATATAAAATGGATTAAAAAACAATAGACTAACACAAACTACTAGAAAAAGAGATTTTTTCCATCAACATTTAGTGGAAAATTTAAGCTATAAAACATGATTTTCCCACTTCATTCACACTGAACTAAAAACGCATGGTGGGAAACATATTCCCATTGAAAAACTGGGAAAATTCATAATTTCTCCATGTGAAAACACTACTATTTAGGTTTTTCCCACCGACATTCATTGAGAAATAGAAACTGAACATTTTTCAGTGGGAAAATAGAGATTTTTAGTAGTGACAATGGTGTAGACGATGGGAAGTTGCTATGTACTCCCTCCGTCCCAATTTAATTGTTTTACTTTCCTTTTTGGTATGTTTTAAAAAGAGTGTTTCTTTCTATATTTAGTAAATTCTTCAATTTCAACATTTTACATGGTAAAGTTTAAGACCATAAGATTTAAAGGACTACACACATCTTTAATTGAAGATCGCAAGATTCAAAAGTCTTCATTTATTTCTTAAACTCCGTGTTCAGTCAAATTAAGACACTTAAATTGGGACGGAGTAAATAAATGATTCAAAATTCTGTTTTTTTTTTAATATTAGAGGCACTTGTACTTTTGGTCCTTTAGAACTAGATGTACTATGGTTTTTGATCTTGTAATATTTGATTAAGCACATTTAACTTTCAATTAATTAAAGTGTGTATTTTAATTTTTATCCCTTTACAAAAGAAATATATGATACTTAACTATTTTTAGAATTACATTACCCCCAATTATGGAGTAACAATATAAAATTGACATAAAGATACCACATTAAATGGCTTAACACTTAATAATGCATTAAATTTGTGAAGATCACAGTGAGAGGGATCAAAAGTGCACATATCAAATTAATTGAAGGTTAAATGTACTTAACCATAATTCAACAACAACAACATACCCAATGTAATTCCACAAGTGGGGTAATGGGGAGGGTACAGTGTACGCAAACCTTACTCCTACCTCGTAGAGATAGAGAGGTTATTTCCAAGTGACCATCGACTCGAGTAAAGCAGTTCAAAGCAGTTTGAAGAAAAGGAAAAAACGGAAATACGAAAATGAAAGCGGTAACGACATATAAATACGAAATGAAAATAGCACACAACATTCAAAAAAGGGAACAGTAACAATGACGAAATAATACGATAAACGAAGTACAAGAAACACGGGTGGTAATAGAGAACGAAGAACATGAAACTACGAGAATAGTGCTAATACTACTGGTAAGAAAACAGGTACAGATAAGATCTCCAAACTTATCTAGCAGGGAAGCGAGAGACCGTTAAACTACTAACTAACCTTCTACCCTAATCCGCGACCTCTAAACTTTCAAGCCCCAAACCATAGCCTGGGCTTAATACGACACTCGGTGCCTTGCTGCATGTGACGAGTGAACTACATGGTTTGCTGAATCAACATGGGCATGTATTGATGCGGAGTGTAATACCAACATGCGTGGTGACAGTAAAACATGAGATCAAATAATCATAAGTCTAAAAATATATAATAAATGCTGAGCCAATACTGGCTATACGACTCTGAACATCTGACATGACATACTGAACTAGTCTAGTCTATAAAACCTCTGACATGAGTCTGACTGCTAAACTGTTTACCAGGACAAGGCCCCGGCATACCTTAACTGCATAACTGACATGAAGTAAATAAAGATAAAACCCCGAATGAGATGAGGCTCACCAATAGCTGATACGTGCAAGGCCCGAACGAGCTGATCCGTCGTCCTATAAATCTGCATCGTGAAATGCAAACCCCCAGGAAAATAAAGGGAGACGTCAGTATATTCGAATTGTACTGGTATGTAAAACAACTGAATGAAATAAACATGATACTTGGAATAGTAGAACTGAAACTGAAACTGTAAATGTAAGATGAACATGGACATGAATATCATTTGACATGAATATGTGTAACATGAATAAAATATATTAAGTCTGTAAAGGTATCTGTAGGAGAGCATTAGTATAACTGACATGTAACCACCACGTGAACACGTGGCGTCTGATGTTTGCCCGATCGGCTAAGCCATCTTGTATCTTGCCGAGGTACAAGACATGAATATGACATGAATGGATCCAATAACTCGCAATGTGTAAACATGAAGGAATCGTCCTAACTGAGCGAATCGATCCTTATCCTACGTTGGCATACGTAGTTGGCTGTCTGAGCCTTCTCGGTAATTTGTACAACTCCCAAAACATGAACATGGATATAATTGGCTTAGTAGCCCATGAATTATATAAACATGATTCGTGATTGTATTATAACATGAAGATAGATAGATATTAAGAACACAAAATGAAGTAATAATACAACATGGTATATCATGATACATGCACTTAAGGTAATCATGAACATGGTTGGAAACCCTAGTTTTAGTGACATTTTGTATAATCATAGAAGAACGTGGCATGGGAAAGAACAATGATGTTCCAACACATACATAGAAATCCTACATACCTGTTAATTCTACAAAACTTGTAACTAATGGTCTGAACTTGAGAAGAATCCCAAAAGCTTAAATCTTGAATCCATGTGATGGGTTTTCTTGAAAACCCTGGGTTAGGAACAATGGATTCTTATTTAGAAATCATGTACACATGTTAGAATTCACTTGAAAGACTTGGAATAGGCTTCCCTTAGTATATCTTGATAGTGGGAGAAGAAGGCCTCGTTCTAGGGCTTGGAGAGAATGAAAAATAAGAAAAAAGAACTCAAGTCTCATAGTTATAGTTTTGCTGAGTCGGGAAAATGTACGGTCAACATGTACGTCCCTGCAATATTGTACGTCTCATACTGTCACGACCCGACTAGGGGCCATGACGGGTACCCGGGGCTAACCACCGAGCACCACTCATGTTATTACTCATCGTACTCATCCTGCATTCATTCATTAATCTCATGCTTATAATCATAGGAAAACCGTTTTCACTTGAAGCATATTTACCTTTATATACATGAACCCTTTGGCTATCAAAATAATACATATATACACGTGGGAAATAGTGAGACCATACTACCCACACATGCGTATCTACGAGCCTCTATTAGAGTACTAGACATATGGATGGGACAGGACCCCGTCGTGCCCAAAACATATATACATACACAAAACAATAATCAATGGAACCTCCGGAACAATGGAGTGCTCTCAAAGCCTGCTAAAAGCTCCTACGAGTCTGGATCACCTCCTTGTCTACCTGTGGGCATGAACACAACGTCCAAAGAAAAGGACGTCAGTACGAACATTGTACTGAGTATGTAAGGCATAAACAAGAACAATACATCAATGAGACAGGGGGATATCAAACGAAGAACAATCTGCAACTGACTGTCAATTTTAATGGAAATAATGCATGCTGACTTACTTCATAAACATCATCATCATATCATGTATGCATGTATATATGTATATAAGCTTCTCGACCATATAGGTACGGTGTGATCATCATTAGCCCGCGTCCAGGCCTCCCGCGTCGGGGTAACCATCTCATGCCGCCCACTAGTGGTGTCCGCCCATGCCATCTAGACATGGTGTATACGCTGCCCGCCTTAGCGGTGTCTGCCCAGCCATATAGGTGCGGTGTAATGTCATCATCATGTACTCATCATAATGCATGCATAGTAACTCAAAGATAACTATATTTTATCGGGGTGACATAAGGTCTTAAACCCCCTGATTCCATTATGGAGCATTCATAAACATTCTGCCTCACCTTGAAGGAATTAGCATGTAAGGTGAGTGTGTACAATAAACAACATCAATGGATCATACTTAGAATCATTAGCTTTAGGATCTTTAGACTTAACTCATCATCATCACTATCGTGCTCATGACATATCTCGTTTCTCTATCTCATGTGAAGCTCTTTATATTGATAGGCTCGTGATTGCCGGAATGTAAGAAAGTCATGGGAAAAAATAGGAGAATTCATGCCATTGGAGTCATGCCTTAGAAGAAAGGGACTAGCCTCACATACCTTTTCGTTTAGCTATTCTAGCGCTTGATCGTTCTCCTTCAACGCTTACGTTTCTACCTTCAAGAGAGTTCGTATTATCGTTAGCTAATCGATTACATGAACATGCTCAATCAAAGCTAGAGAAAATTGGGCAGCATTTCCTTTGTTTATACAACTGTCCCCATATTACATATCAACTCCCAAACATCTATAATTACATTCACAACATCATAAGCAACAATCTTCATACACCTACATTATCCACATTACCCAATTTCACTTCAATTCATCCATAATCTTGGTCATAGTACACTAGTACGTTTTCTCATATATAATGCTTATCCCATGTCCTTAATGTCATATATAACTTACTTATAATCACAACATATCAAGAATCATGACTCATTTCAAACACTACACAAAATCTCATTACTTTCATCTTTGTAACCCATTTTCTATCTCCTTTCATAATCTAAGTGTTTCAACCTCCCAATACTTTAAACAACACGGAATGATCATAAAACTTACCTTAGATAATGTGGGAATGAGCCTTGAATGGAAACACTTCACTTGAGCCAAAACCCTAGTTCACTTCCAATAGGATTTCTTGACTTGGATGAACACTAATGAGTTTCTTACACTTGATTCTCTTAGTTTGATAAAGTTGATCATGAATTTCTCTTGGGTCCTTGTAGATGAAGAGTGTGGAAGGTTCTAGAGAGTTCTTGAGTTGTGGAGAAGAAATGAGAAGATGGGAAATGAAAATAATGAACTTGGGTCCTCTTATTTAAAACTTTAAAATCTGCCCCGACATAATTATACGGACACTTATACGGTCCGTATAAACTTATACAGTCCGTATAAGTGACTGTGAAATCGCTTCAGCAACCACTCCTTTCTGTGACAATTATACGGAACAGTATACGGTCCGTATAAGTGACTGTATAATCCGATCAGTAATGGACCTTCTCTGTGACGGTTATACGGACCGTATAATTGGTCACATAATCTATCTTTTCTCCAATCTTGTTCTCGTCACTTCGTTTGATCTCCAATCTTTATGGAACCTTCTTAACACTTGTTTAACACCTCATTAACAATTTAAGGGACGTTATAACTCTTCTTCAAGACACCATTAAGTCATCATTAACTTATTACTTGTAAATCTTTTCCGATACATAACGCATACCTAGCCTTTCTTGGCAAACTTCTTTCTCTTTCCTCAAATGTCTTTGAAATCTCAATTAGGGTCATAAAATGTTATTTCTTACTTATTGAAACATCGTATACTTCGTGCCCTTCGTTAGTCTATTCACCGTACATTAACAGAAAATTTTTCGAGGTGTAACATTCTTCCCCCCTTTAAAAACATTCGTCCTCGAATGTTAAGTTCTTGGGAATTCTACGATAATTTCGCCAGAGTTTCCCCTGTAATATGGCACTACCATCCTGCCACAACAGTCCATAATAACAATGCCTCACAGGGCCACAACATAATAGCGATAAAGTTTGGCCACACGCGACCCATATGCATAAAAAGAGAACATATATACCTCATAATCTTGATGTTTCATCTTGGATCTCTTCCGAGGGTTGGAATAAGTGCGGGTACTTGGACTTCATATTTTTTTCCACTTCCCAAGTCATCTCTTCTCGGTTATTGTTTCTCCATAAAACCTTAACTGAGGCCACTTCTTTGTTTCTAAGCCTCCGTACTTGCCTGTCTAATATGGCAATGGAGACCTCTTCATAAGTCAACTTTTCTGTCACTTGAACATCGTCTACTGGCACGATCTTAGTAGGATCTCCCACACATTTACGGAGCATTGAGACATAGAAAACTGGATAAACTGATTCAAGTTTCGAGGGTAAGTCCAATTCATAAGCTACTTGACCCACCTTGCGAGCAATCTTGTAAGGTCCTATATATCGAGGACTCAACTTCCCTTTCTTACCAAATCTCATTACTCCTTTCATTGGCGACACCTTTAAGAATACCCAGTCATCAACTTGAAATTCTAAGTCTCGTCGACGGTTGTCCGCATAATATTTCTGGCAACTTTGGGCTATCAACAACCGATCTCGGATGACCTTGACCTTTTCCACTGCCTGTTGAATCAACTCAGGGCCTATTAGCTGTACTTCTCCTACTTCAAACCACCCAATTGGGGACCTACATTTTCTACCATATAGAGCTTCAGACGGAGCCATTTGAATACTGGAATGATAACTATTGTTGTATGCAAACTCGATAAGGGGTAAGTGGTCATCCCAACGACCACCGAAATCTAGTACATATGCTCCTAGCATATCTTCCAAGGGCTAAATAGTGCGTTCGGCTTGCCCATCAGTTTGCGGATGAAATGCTGTGCTAAGCTTTACTTGAGTACCCAAACCTTCTTGGAAAGATTTCCAGAACTTAGCTGTAAATTGTGCTCCCCTATCTGTGATAATAGACATCGGAATACCGTGGAGTCGCACAATCTCTTTAAGATATATCTTGCATAATCTTCTGCTGAGTACGTGGTTCTGACTGGAAGAAAATGAGCTGTTTTCGTGAGTCTGTCCACGATTACCCATATGAAGTTATATTTACTTCGGGAACGAGGTAACCACACAATAAAATCCATGTTGATCACTTCCCATTTCCAAGTTGGAATTTCCATGGCTTGCAATAATCCCCCTGGCTTTTGATGCTCGATTTTCACTTGCCGACAGTTTGGATATTGAGCTACAAATTCTGCTATGTCCTTCTTCATTCCATCCCACCAATACATCAACTTGAGATCATGATACATCTTTGTCGCACCTGGATGAATACAATATCGAGAATAATGAGCTTCTTCTAGAATTCGGGGACGTAATTCTGCAACTTTCGGAAGACATAGCCTGCCTCGGTATCTAAGAACTCCATCTATAGAAGTTTCAAATGGAGACTTCTCGTTTTCATGTAATGTATCTCTATAATGGTTCAACTGAGGATCTTCATATTGACGCTCTTTTACCTCCATGTCCAAGGATGAAACTGTTGGATTATTGATATTAATTCCTGCACGGCCTGAATTAATTAGACAAACCCCAAGGCTGGCTAGCTGGTGGAGCTCACGGATTAATTCCTTTTTCTCCGGAGGGGCCTCACATAGGCTACCCATTGATCTGCGACTAAGTGCATCAGCTACTACATTTGCCTTTCCGGGGTGGTATAAAATACTCACATCATAATCTTTCAATAATTATAACCACCACCTCTGCCGCAGATTTAACTCATTTTGTTTGAAAATATATTGAAAACTCTTGTGATCTGTGTAGATATCAACATGAACACCATACAAGTAATGTCTCCACATCTTTAGTGCATGAATAACTGTATCCAATTCGAGATCATGAGTTAGGTAGTTCTTTTCATGTTTCCGTAACTGCCTTGAAGCATAAGCAATGACTTTGCCGTGCTGCATTAACACACATCCTAACCCAACACCAGAAGCATCGCAATACACCATATAACCATCTGGTCCTTCTGGGAGTGTCAAGACTGGAGCTGAAGTTAGCCTATCTTTCAATTCCTGAAACTACGTTCACAAACATCATTCCACTGAAATTTAGCTGACTTCTGGGTTAGCTTCGTCAATGGGGCTGAAATAGAGGAAAACCCTTCCACGAATCTTCTATAGTAACCTGCCAATCCCAGAAAATTACGAACTTCCGTGGGCATTGTAGGCCTTGGCCATGTTTTCACAGCTTTAATTTTCTGAGTATCCACTCTAATGCCATCATCTGAAATAACATGACCCAAAAATGTCACAGAATTTAGCCAAAACTTGCATTTTGAAAATTTTGCATACAATTCCTGAGTTCGAAGAATTCCACGAACAATACGTAAATGGTTTGCATGCTCTGACTCTGTCCGAGAGTATACCAGAATATCATCAATGAAAACTATCACGAATAAGTCCAAAAGAGGCCTAAATACATTATTCATCAAGTTCATGAGCACTGCCGGAGCATTAGTTAACCCAAATGACATCACCCGAAATTCATAATGGCCATATCTCGTTCCGAAGGCTATTTTGGGAATATCTTCTTCTTTAACTCTCACTTGATGATAGCCTGACATTAGGTCTATTTTGAAAAACCACTTAGCACTCTGTAATTGATCAAACAAATCATCAATCCTCGAAAGAGGGTATTTATTCTTTATCGTCACCTTATTAAACTGCCTATAATCGATACACATCCGTAAAGAACCATCTTTCTTCCTCACAAATAGGACTGATGCTCCTCAAGGTGATGAACTGGGCCTAGTGAATCCCTTTTCAAGCAAATCTTTCAATTGTGCCTTTAGCTCTTTCAATTCTGCCGGAGCCATTCGGTAAGGAGGAATAGAAATGGGCTGGGTGTCTGGCAACACATCAATGGAAAAATCAATCTCTCTTTCCGGAGAAAGGCCTGGAAGTTCATTTGGGAACACATCCGAAAATTCATTCACTATCGGAACGGATTGGAAAGTTGGCGATTTCGCTTCGGTGTAATGAACTTGGACTAGGTGATAAATATAGCCTTTAACTATCATCTTCCTTGGCTTAAGGTAGGAAATAAACCTACCTCTTGGAGATGCTGTGTTACCTTTCCATTCAAGCACGGGCTGTCCTGGAAATTGAAATCGAACTACTTTCATTCGGCAATCAACATTAGCATAACATGAGGCCAACCAATCCATACCCATAATCACATCAAAATCTAACATTTCTAGCTCAACTAAATCAACTTTGGTCTGGTAATCACATATCACAATTACATAATTTTTGTATACTTGCCTAGCTATCATGGGATCACCAACCGGAGTAGATACCTCAAACGGTTTAATTGGCTCGAGTTTCACCCCAATACGGCCAGCAATATAGGGAGTAATAGAAGATAATGTAGAACCCGGATCTATCAATGCATATACACCATAAGAAAATATGGATAATGTACCTGTAACCACATCCGGGGAGGACTCAAGATCCTGTCGTCCGGCTAAAACATATATACGGGGCTGGATACCACCTAAACTAGATGCTCCCCCTCTGCCTGTACCTCGGCCTGCTGGAATCTGGGGAGTCTACCTTACCGGGCGCACAGAAGAAGAACCAGCCGCTGATCCTATGGGCTGAACCCCAACTCTACCACTCATCGACGGGAAATCTCGCATCATGTGTCCAACCTGGCCACAGGCATAGCAAGCATCTGAACCCCGGTGACACTGACCAGAATATAACTTACCCCACTAACTACATCGCGGTACTGGCGGTCTCCTCTAGCTATAATCACCCCCAAACTGAGAACCTGAGGCTCTCGAACTCTGACCCTGCCCTGAAAGAATGGAGCGGTCAAATCTCCTACCTGCAAATCATGGAGGTGCACTCATCGCCGACTGCCTGAGTGTCTAGGATATGACTGCCTCGATCCCCCTCTATAGTCGCTACCTGCACCCATAGATCTGACCCTCTTGCTTTTCTCTCTATCAATATCACGCTCACCCCTTTGTGGATGTTGTTGCCCTTTTAAGTTCTGGGCATGGGCCTGAATGCGGGAAATATCCATCCCATCTTGCAATGAAGCCGTTAAACAATATTTAAATAAATGTGGCCCTAAGCCACTCACAAACCTGTGCACCCTATCCCCCATATCGGCCACCATAGTCGGAGCATATCTATCCAATGAATTAAACTGAAGGCTATACTCCCGGGCACTCATATTTCCTTACTTTAGATTTAGGAACCTATCCGCTCTAGCTTAGCTGACCTCGGGTGGCAAATAGTGGCGGAGGAAGGCATTTACAAATTCTTGCCAAACCGGAGGAGGTGAATTCTCTTTTCGTGAAGATATCCAATTATTATACCATAAGACCGCCACATCCCGGAGTATATAAGATACTAACTCCACAGATTCAGTTTCGGAGGCATGAATAATCTTCAATGTTCTCAACATTTCTTCAATAAAACCTTGCGGGTCTTCATCCGGCTTTGACCCGAAAAACCCCGGAGGATTTAAACTCATGAAATCACGGGCTCTAGTACTAACTGCCCTGTCACTTGAACCTGTACCCTACCGCTATGCCTGGGCGGCAACTAGCTACGTTAATAGATGAATAACCTCAGTCATTTATTGACCCGAAGTAACCGAGGGAGGAACTGGAGGCATAGGAGCTGGAGCTGAAACCCCCTCTTGCTCTTCTAAATAGGGCAGAGTGGGAGAAGTATTAGATGGAGCCTCATTATGTGATCCACCCTCTTCTACATTCATTGGCGGCTCCCTTTTTACCCGCCTTTCTATCGTAGTCTTGCCCTTCTGGGCGACTGTAGCTTTTCTCTTTGGCGGCACCTCTGAAATCATAACACACTATTAGGGAGGAGAAAATCTTATAATACGGCTCTATCGCACGATCTCATAAGAAGAAGAATGGTCATGTTTCCTAAATGGTATGTAGCCTCTTCTTTATTAGCGTGGCGCGCAACACACCATAAAAAAAACTCTACTAGACACGGCTCGTAGACACTTCCTAGGACTGAACTGCTCTGATACAACTTTTGTCACGACCCGACTAGGGGCCATGATGGGTACCCGGGGCTAACCCCCGAGCACCACTCATGCTATTACTCATCGTACTCATCCTGCATTAATTCATTAATCTCATGCTTATAATAATAGGAAAACCGCTTTTACTTGAAGCATATTTACCTTTATATACATAAACCCTTTGGCTATCAAAATAATACATATATACACGTGGAAATCGTTAGACCATACTACCCACACATGCGTATCTACGAGCCTCTACTAGAGTACTAGACATACGGATGGGACAGGACCCCGTTGTGCCAAAAACATATATACATACACAAAACAATAATCAATTTCACCTCCAGAATAATGGAGTGCTCTCAAAACCTGCTAAGAGCTCCTACGAGTCTGGATCACCTCCCTGTCTACCTGTGGGCATGAACACAGCGTCCAAAGAAAGGACATCAGTATGAACATTGTACTGAGTATGTAAGGTATAAACAAGAACAAGACATCACTGAGACAGGGGGATATCAAACGAAGAACAATCTGCAACTGACTGTTAATTTTAATGGAAATAATGCAGGCTGACTTACTTCATAAACATCATCATCATATCATGTATGCATGTATATATGTATATAAGCTGCTCGACCATATAGGTACTGTGTGATCATCATTAGCTCGCGTCCAGGATAACCATCTCATGCCGCCCACTAGTGGTGTCTGCCCATGCCATCTAGACATGGTGTATACGTTTCCCGCCTTAGCGGTGTCTGCCCGGCCATATAGGTGCGGTGTAATTTCATCATCATGTACTCATCATAATCCATGCATAGTAACTCAAAGACAACTATACTTTATCGGGGTGACATAAGGTCGTAAACCCCCGATTCCATTTTGGAGCATTTATAAACATTCTGCCTCACCTTGAAGGAATTAGCATGTAAGGTGAGTGTATACAATAAACAACATCAATGGATCATACTTAGAATCATTAGCTTTAGGATCTTTAGACTTAACTCATCATCATCACTATCGTGCTCATGACATATCTCATTTCTCTATCTCATGTGAAGCTCTTTATAATGATAGGCTCGTGATTGCCGGAATGTAAGAAAGTCATGGAAAAAAATAGGAGAATTCATGCCATTGGAGTCATGCCTTAGAAGAAGGGAACTAGCCTCACATACCTTTTCGTTTAGCTATTCTATCGCTTGATCGTTCTCCTTCAACGCTCACGTTTCTACCTTCAATAGAGTTCGTGTTATTGTTAGCTAATCGATTACATAAACATTCTCAATCAAAGCTAGAGAAAATTGGGCAGCATTTCCTTTGTTTATATAACTTTCCCCATATTACATATCAACTCCCAAACATCTATAATTACATTCACAACATCATAAGCAACAATCTTCATACACCTACAATATCCACATTTCCCAATTTCACTTCAATTCATCCATAATCATGGTCATAGTACACTAGTACGTTTTCTCATATATAATGCAACTGGACATGGATTGAATACGATAACATAAAGAAACATGACATGGAACATGGGAACTGAACGGACATGACATGACATGACATGATTTCATGAAAACACGAACACTGGGACATGAGACATGAATACTGAATACATGACATTAATATGTAAGGAACATGACATTGATTCAGAATGTATTTACCTTGAACTTTTTCTGCTTGTTCTTCAAACAAATGAGGATATATGGGTTTCATGTCCGCTTCGGCTTCCCACGTAGCCTCCAACTTTCTGACTCCTCCACTTGACCTTTACTGAGGTTATTTCCTTAGTTCTCAACTTGCGAACCTGACAATCGAGAATAGCCATTGGGATCTCCTTATAGGTTAGACCATCCTTCACTGTTATAGTATCAGCTGGAACAACCAACGAGGGGTCTCCTACATACTTCATTAACAGGAACAACCAACGAGGGGTCTCCCACATACTTTCTTAACACGGACACATAGAACACTGGGTGTACAGCAGCCAACTCTTGTGGCAATTCAAGCTCATAAGCTGCTTGACCAACCCTTCGCAGGATTCTGTATGGTCCGATATATCTGGGGCTGAGTTTCCCTTTCTTGCCAAATCTTATCGCACCTTTCATAGGTGAAACCTTTAAGAACACCCAATCATCAACTTGAAACTCTAAGTCTTTTTGCCGCACATCTATATAGGACTTCTAACGGCTTTGAGCCGTTCTCAATCGCTTTTAAATCAACTTGACTTTCTCCATGGCCTGGTAGACCAAATCTGGTCCAGAAACGTCATAGTACAGTCTATTTTAAGCTAGGAACTAACTCCCATAATCTCTCAACCCTTACAATAGTAGCAACCTAGGAACTAACTCCCATAGTCCCTCAACCTTTGCAATACTCCAATTGCAAATACCTCTACTTGCCTAACTCTAAGCAAGGAAACTAATACATCTAGACTAACTCTTACCTAGTGTACCACTCAAAGGTGCCCTTTGAGATTTTACCGTGACTAACTCTAGCCATACACTAATACAACTAACTAACTCTAGCCTGGTGTACCACTCAAGATCTTGTGGAAGCAACCTTAAAAATTTAGAACACCTATAAACATCTTCTTTTTTGGGAAGAGTAGGTTTACAATTTAAGCACAAGTAAACAAAGACTTACAACAACCGAAAGAACATAGACAATATCTTGTGTCTGGATCAGGTTCTTCAGCCTGTAGATGAGTTCTTAAGAGCACTTGAGAAACTTGTGTCGGCAGATTTTGCACAATATGGATTAGGTTTTTCAAGTCTGCTCAATATGTTGCCATCATGTTGTATATATAGTGGGAGCATGTGGGATGGATAGAGACCACTCATTCATTTTGACCTAAAGCATGGGCCAACTCACAGCTGTACTTGTGTGCAACAAGTGGCTTGGCTTTACAGTTGTTCCCTACTGACGGTGCAAGGTGCACAGAGAGCAGGTTGCAGACCGGGTCTCTATCTGGTTGTGAAATAGTTTGACAATCATCAAAATACAAATGCCCTTGCACTTATCAATTTCTCCCTTTTTGATAATGACAAACATATAGATGATGTTCCCCATGAAAACCAGCTTCCCACTTGTTCCCCCTGCGAAGCAGACCGTTATTTTAGAGCACCTGCAACATGTTAGCAACAACACAACATATTTCTGCAGCATATCTTCCCCTTTAGCTCAGCAGCATGTCCTCCTGCATATCCACTGCATTCTTTCTCACAGCACAGTGATCCCATCGCCATATTTTCACTATATATGCACAATATTCATCACATTCTTCCCCTTTCAGAAAAGCAACCATAGTGCAGCCAGTAAGAGGTACAAGCAGAGAATATTACAACCAGAATCAACATGAGCAAGCAAGCAATAATGCATAAAAACAATGTGAAAGCCCAAGAATAGGAAGTAGTTCAAACAATACAAGCATATGTCAAATTAACTACTAATATGCCAGTCAGACAAGAAAGGTAGATAACGTGGGGGTTAAGACATCAACCAAGGGAGGACAAAGAAAGGGAACAGAGACTGGAGGAAAATGCTAAGAACTGATTACTGGGGGTGATCCAAGGCTTGAAGTAAATTGTCAATTTTCTCAATATATGTGCCCTGATCTTGGAGCATTTGCTTCTTGAGATCTTCAACTAATCCCTAAAAAGTGCATTCTTTCATCTCCTTAATTTTTGCATGTGCTGCCTTTAGGGCTTTGGTAAGAATATAGATGGTAGAGCCTCCTCCTTTAAGCGCACACTCACAATCTTCCTGAGTAGCCATGGAGATCATATTCTCTTATGTTCCTAAGGTAGTTGTGCCAGTCCTCACATTAAAATGCCCAAGGACCTTTATCAGGAAAAAGCCATAAGAAAGACCAGGATCATTTTCACTTGTGCTCATTATATTGATTATGTGATTGATCATGATTGTTGGAAGAATGATCGGTTCAAGAGTTGATAAAGCTTCCATAAGTACTATATGTTCTGAAGTGACATTGCCATCCCTTCCACTTCTTAGTATGAGCACCTCATTAACAAACTTGAAAACCAGTTGACAAGTGGGCTCGAGATCCCTTTTTAGGAGCTTTCCTAGACGGACTGACTTGCCTTCCTTAACAATCACATTTTTAAGGAGATGGAAGCAATTCCAGTCACATCTCTCAGCCTTTCGATTGGTACTCCCAAGATTTCAGCTAGTACTGCTTCAGTCAGCACAAAGTCTGTCACATTCACTGTTAAGGCCAGAGCACTGTCATTAAGCTGAAGTAAATTTGTATACAGTTCCATTATTTCAGCTTCATACACACAAGGAGCCGGTGGAGTAAGAAGATGAGTCCACATTTGAAATTCCACCATCTCCCACAGTTCTTTCTTCCCAGCCTTCTCTTCCAAGTTTACATTAATCATCATCCTAAATAGAGTCTTCTGTGTTTGGAGATGTTCCTTTCTCAGTTTAATTTCATATCTCTCAACATCACTTGTCCTCCATTTCTTTTGCGAGGCAGATTGAGCATCACTTTCTTCTCCTCCTATCTCTTCCTCTCCTCCTGTTATTCCCTTTGATTTTCTTTTCTTGTTTTCCTTCATACCCCCAGAGATCTGACTGCACACTAAACAAAGTATGATATCACCATCAGAGTCAGCATTTTATCCTGAGTTTTCTTTTAAGGCACCAGGTGTTGAGGCACAGATGGGACACCAAGTTTTCTTCTTAGGGTGAGAGACGGTTAAGACATCTGCATCCTTTTATTTCCTATTAAGATTTTCGACCTGTTGTCATTCATAGTTTTTGATGTTATCTCGTCCCATTTCAACCTCTTTACTTATTTCATCCAATTCTTTTAAAAAGGAGTCTGACGATATCAGGTATATATCTGCATCACTTTCCTCAAGATTCAAGGGTCCTCTTAGTTCGAAGATGCCAGATTGAGATGTAGATATATTTTGGTTAGAGAAGATTGAGTGCTCTGAGGATAACGGTTGGGAGTTCATTTTGATTTGGCTTGAAGGAGGGTTTTGAGATATTTGTACTTAGTGAGAGTGATGATATAGGAGTTGGTTCAGACGGCTTTGTATAGGACAGAAGAGAGAATGAGAAGTTAGACGGTCTGACGATTTTGGGAAGTGAAGAGAGAGAAAGACACGAGAGATGCATTTAAGGTGTCCAAGATGACATTTTAAGACAAGTGTGAGAGACAAGATAGATTGGGTCAGAAGTGAAGCGTCGATTGGAAGACTTAAGGTTTGAAATTTGAATTAAAAGACACTTGAATAGTTCAGAACATATGAAAGTACTGAAAGAATAACTAACTGAGTCACAGAGAGACCGGATCTCTGAATAGTTTTGACTGTGCTGAGCAACAGTTCTGTACTTTGTACATATGTTGTCCTGCACCTCCCATGTGTGCGTACCTCTTCTTCTATCATATCCACCTTCCTTTTCTCTCTCCACAACCTGCACATGATGTTAGTGTTTGGATTTGGGAACCCAAATCAGCTTGGTCCCTTATAGTTATAGAAGGGATGGATCAAGTTCCTTTTCGCACACACAGGCAGCACATTCCCTTTCTTCTTCCGAGGTCCTTTCTTTTGAGAACCAGTTCCTTTCGTTCTCTAACTTACTTTTATTTTGATGGAGTCTTTGTTCCTCTGAAAAAATTCAATTCTTGCTTTGCAAGACTCCTTATAATGACCTGCTTGCCCCCAGTGAGTGCAGAGCCAATTTTCAGTGGTGGAGACGTACTTGCTGTGGGGATTGTATGGTGTCTTCGTGTAACCAATCCCTTTCCTAAGCTTCTTTTACTTTTGTACATGGAGGTAATTACGTCAGAGGACCAAGTCCACATGACAGTTTTATCAAGATCAAACTTAATTCTGTTCAAGTCTTCCTTCAATTGCTTGCTCCTCACGACATCAGTAGTGAGACTTAGTTTTGCCTTTTTGATCTTATCTTCAAGCTCCAAGTAAATTTTACTAGCTTCACCCTTCTCTTTAAGAGATGCTCTTGTATCCCTTTTTATTTAACCTTCCAGGATAATATTCAACTTATTGGTCTCGTCAACCGGCTCTCTCATCTGTCCAATCGACACCAACAAATTATCTCTTTCAAGTTCGGAATTACTGATTTCAAGAGTTAGTGCATCCTTTTCAGCAATAAGGGCATGATAGGCATCAATTAACACACCTGACAATTACATGAGTTTATTTATAAAGTAGGCTTTCAGTTTTTTCTTTACCTTCAAGAAATTTACCTCTTCCACTTCATCACTCTTGTCACTATCGTCTAAATCTGACTTTGACATGAGAGCAAAGATAGACTCATACTTGGAGGCTTCATCTTCGATGACCACCATGGATGTATCTCTTCTGTCATCCTCATCTTCAGACTCACTGGAGGAGTCCCTTAATACAGCAAGTGCCTGCTTTACTATTTCATCAGTAGCTTTCTTTCTTTTGAACCTTTTGTCAGGAAGTTAGTTTCTCTTTGCAGTTCTATCATAACTGTCCTAGTTTATGCAGCGAACACTCTTTAGCGAAGTGACCAGGTCTACCACACCTATGGCAGAAATAGTCATTTCCTCTGGAGTTTCTGCTTGAGCTTCTTGCCTTCGGGATTCACCACTTCTTTGGAACAATTTAATAAATCTTCGTGTCAGATTCATCATCACTTGAGTCTTCTCAAGCAGATTTGAGAGCAAGACTCTTTTCTCTTTTTACTTCACTCTTTTCATCCTTCTTCAAGGTCATCTTCATCTCATAGGTTTTAAGGTTTCCAATGAGTTCATCGACCGTCAACTTGGTGAAGTCTTGGGCTTCAGAAATAGCATTACCTTGCTGTCCCAAGAATCTGGCAAAACACCTAGCAGCTTCCTCACTAGTTTAGTAGTTGTGATATCCTCTCCTAGTGAATGGAGCTCATTGATGATAGACGTGAATCTAGTGTGCATGTCATGAATAGATTCTCCCTCTTTTATTTTGAATATTTCATACTTTGTGTTGAGCATGTCTATCTTAGAGTTCTTCACCTGTGTTGTTCCTTCATGGGAAGTTTGAAGAGTTTCCCAGATCTCTTTAGCAGTTGAGCACGCTGAGACTCGATTGTAGTAATTATGTCTTATTCCACACACAAGGATCTTCTTGGCTTTATAATCTTTCTCCACTTCCTTCTTGTCCGCATTATTCTTTCTTTGTTTTGGCAGTGGTTTTTACACCATCTTCACTTGTGTGTACTGAAATATAGGGGTCGTCAAAGATGATATCCCACAGCTCTGAGTCATCAGCCATGATGAAGTCGTGCGTTATAGTCTTCCACCACCCATAGTATTTTCCGTTAAATCTGGGTGGCCTGGTGAAAGATTGAACTTCTTCTATATTGGGTGGAGCAGCCATTTTACATATTCTTTCTAGGTGTTAATCTTTTAGAAAGTACCTGCTCTGATACCAATTGATGCAGGTTGTGCGTCCACCAAATAATGTATGAGGGGCCTGGTTCAGTAGCAGTTCCCTTATGCAATGCAGTAAGTACAGAAGGCAAGATTTTACTGTGGAAAACTCCTTGCTCAAGGGATTAAAAACCACGACCTATTCCAGTAGGATTTCAACTCCACTACACGAGCAACTTCAGATTACAACCTATTGTAAGCTAGGAACTAACTCCCATAATCCCTTAACCCTTACAATAGTAGCAACCTAGGAACTGGGAATTAATTCCCATAGTCCCTCAATCTTTGCAATACTCCGATTGCAAATATCTCCACTTGACTTACTCTAGCCAAAGAAACTAATACATAAACTCTACCCTAGTGTATCACTCAAAGGCACCCTTTAGGATTTTACCGTGACTAACTCTAGCCACACACTAATACAACTAAGCTAACTCTAGCCTAGGATACCACTCAAGAGCTTGTGGAAGCAACCTTAAGAATTTAGAATAACTACAAATAGCTTTCTTTTTTGGAAGAGTAGGTTTACAGTTTAAGCACAAGTAAACAAAGACTTATAACAAACTAAAGAACATAGAAAATATCTTGTGTGTGGATCAGGTTCTTCAGCCTGTAGATGGCTTTGTTCTTAAGAACACTTGAGAAACTTGTGTCGGAAAATTTTGCACAAAATGGATAAGGTTTTTCAAGTCTACTCAATATGTTGCCATCATGTTGTATATATAGTGGGAGCATGTGGGATGGATAGAGACCACTTATTCACTTTGACCTAAAGCATGGACCAACTCACAGTTGTACTTGTGTGCAGCAAGTGGCTCGGCTTTACAGCTATTACCTACTGACAGTGCAAGGTGCACAGAGAGCGGGTTGCAGACCAGGTCTCTATCTAGTTCTGAAATAGTTTGACAATCATCAAAACACAAATTCACTTGGACTTATAACCTGTTAATGCTCCAAAACTTATAACTAATGGTTTGAACTTGAGAAGAATCCCAAAAGCCTAAATCTTGAATCCGTGTGATGGGTTTTCTTGAAAACCCATGGGTTAAGAACGATAGATTCTTGTTTAGAAATCACGCACACATGTTAGAATTCACTAGAAAGACTTGGAATAGGCTTCCCTTAGTGTATCTTGATGGTAGGAGAAGACTTCGTTCTAGGGCTTGGAGAATATGAAAATTAAGAAAAAGAACTCAAGTCTCGTATTTATACTTTTGCTGAGTGGAGCAAATGTACGGCCAGCATGTATGCCCGTAAAATATTGCACGTACCGTACAATCTGGGCATACCTCATGTGCCAAGAAACCATGATTTTTAGTTTGTGAGGTACAACTTGAAAAGTACGGTCCACACTTAGAAGTACGGTATAAGGCCAATTATTCAATCCCAACACTTCCCGTCTTGGTTTCTAAGTCTCTGAATCATGAACGTAGTTTAGTTAGAAGGTACGAGGTGTTACACAAACCCTCATATCTAAGGTCATTTCCTTGATAAGCTCAAGATACACCATGTCCTGTCTAATCACCTTCCCCTAATACTTCTTCGACCTACCTTCATCCTTCCCTACACCCATCATAGTCAACTTCTTACACCTCCTTACTGGCATCTACGCTTCTCCTCTTCACATGCTCAAACCATCTCAACCCCACTCCCTCATCTTGTCTACCACTGAGGTCACTCCCACTTTGTTCCGGATATCTTTATTCCTGATCTTATCCCTCCTAGTATTCCCACACATCCAACTTTAAGCCAGCATCCTCACTTGTGCAACTTTAATCTTCTGGACATGAGATTTCTTAGTTGGCTAACACTCTGTTCCATACAATGTAGTCGGTCTAACCAGAATTCAGAAGAACCAAAATCATATTTTATCAACAGTTGAGGGACTAAAGTGCTAGTTTCCCTTAATATTAATAACTGCCAATTTTCCAGTTCACATTTATTCAATTAAATGTACAGTAGTTGAGAGTTTCTCGGTGAGGTGTTAGTCTCTAACTTGATCGTCTAATAGTAAATCTAAGCATGTTTTTAGCTTGCCTCAATTTTATATCTATTTTTTCTTTCATTTTTTGCTATTTGCTTTCACCTTTGTCAAAATATTTGTAAATTGGTCTTTCTACTTAACCAACTACAATTTGTCTCTTTTTGTTTTATTGGCACAAAGAATTGTCAGTACTAGAAAGGCTCAACAGACATTACTTATAAAAGTTATCTCAGAAAATAGCTCTCCAAACTAATGGTGGATGTCGATTGGGTTGTCGACATCAGTACTGCTCGACTTTTAAGTGAAGTCCACTACTAAAACATTGTCAAAACCTGCCGGACAAAACCGACGACCCTCATCGATTTTTTCATTGAAACCGACGGGAAAGCGACACAACATGGTCCGTCGGTTTTCATAGTCGCTTTCTGGAAATCGACGGACTGCATCGCTTACGTGGTCTGTTGGTTTTTTATCCAATAATAAAAAATATTAAAAAAAACCGACGGATTGCGTCAGGTTTTTTAATTTTTTTTTAATTTAAAAAGAAATAGTAAAATTTTATAAAAACTGTCGGACTACATCGGTTTTTTATTTAATTTATTTTTTTTAATTAAAAAAAAACGCAGTCCGTCGTTTTTCTGGAAATTATACAGAATTAATTTCCAAAAAACTGATGGACTGCGTCGGTTTTTCTGGAAAAATACCTGCATGCAACTTCTGCATTTTCTGCAGCCACACTTGCACAAAACTAGCTTAAAAACCTGCTCAAAACTAGCACTAAAATGCTCCAAATCAATTCTAAAAGAGCTACAACACATAAAATCACCCTACGTAACAATCAAACACATCAAAAACTATCTAAACACATCAAATACGATCTAAATAACCCTTCAAAGTTCAAAATATTCAAATGTCCAACCAAAAGTACCATTAACTAGTTCTACATAGTTTTAACATAAGTCCATAAAACATAAGTCCGTTATGAAATCCAAACTACTACAACTCTCCATCCGGTGTCCGGGCTACGAAATCACCGTCATCATCTTCTGGGTGGGGGAGGGGGGAGGGGGGGGGGGGGAGAAAGGGGCACACCAAATGGTCCAAATGCAATGTGGCTTTTAACTTGTGCGTTGAGCGATTCGAGGTTCGCTTTCATCAATTTAAGTTCTTCAACTCTTTTTTCTCGTTCTCTGCTATTTTCTGATTAAGTTCTTCAATTTGCTGCACCATGTCTGTGACCTGAACAACATCAACTCCCTCGGCTTGTCGAAAAGACCCTTCACCTCGCAATCCTGACCGAAGGCGACTTAAGTTGTTCCTTGGGCCTAGACCGTATGCTCTACCCTTTTGTACTCCCCCAACTTCTCTACACCAAAATTCTACCTCTAATTACAGTGGAGAATGGCTTGGGTGGTCAGGCTAAGTTTGGCAGTACTGGTCCACATCTTGCATAAATTACGTCTGTATATTTAAAAATGAAACTTAGTATAACAAATATATCATAATTAGACTTATATATAATTACTTAAATAATAAAATTATCACTTACATAAGAATCACGAGCCCTGTTCTCAACCCATTCGATCGGATCCGACTCCTGTTTTTTTTTTTTTTTTTTTTTTTGTATGGGTTTTTAGGAATAGCTGATCCTGAGTCGGCATCTGTCCCGTAGCCTTTTTCTACCAAAATAAAAGTTAAAGATAGAATTAATAACTCAATAATAACATATAGATCGTAGGTAATTTTAAAAGTATAAAACTACTTACCATTGTAGGGACTTGTCATACACATCTAAGGCGGTAGATTAAACGGAGTAAGAAATACAGGCCAAGAAGAATATGGTGCAGCCGAAACAGAGTATGGTGTGAAACCATCATCATACAAACCCAAATGAATGTTTCTTGGTTCACTAGCAAAATCAGGATAAGTTCTATCAAAATGTTTCCACGCTTCTCCACCCGATGGATGACAAATAACATCAGGTGTCCTTCTATTTTCGCTGTGCCATCTCATGTGAGGAGCAGAACTCGGTGATGCAAACAACCTCTTTAACCTAGGTATAATAAGTAAAATAATGTATCGCCTTAATCGGAGCCATCTTCCAACTAGGTGTGTTATGACCCGTGTTTTCACACGTTTAGAAAGACTTGAATTATATTGGATTCTTGAGATATAAGATCAATTTGATATTTTGTTGTACATAAGGGTTATGCATGAAAGATTAGAGTCATGAAAGTGTGGGACAAGGCTAAGGGTAATTTTGGAATTTTGGAAATTAGTTTCGGGAATTACAAAACGTGGACTATAAGTCATTGGGCCAAAAATAATGGAATGGAATTTAAGGCCCAATGCATTGGAGTGGCCGGCCATGGTGGCCCAAGCCCAAATATTTGTACTAAATTTCCATGGATTAATTAACTTAAGGCCATGATCCAAGCCCATTACTTGGTCATGTGCTTGGTCATGTGACCAAGTCTTTAAATGATAGACATTAGAAGACTTAAGGCATTAAGAGACTTAGAAAAAAATAAGCAAGAAAGAAGTCAAGAACAAGAGAAAAAAAGGGGGGTTTCGGGTTTGGCTTAGGAAAATAGCCATCAAAAATATTGTTCCAAAAATTTATTTCTTGTTGTTTTCCTACTAAGTCAAGGTTCCTTTGTAACTTGGTATAGTTGGTTTGGAGTGGGGAGCATCCAATTCACCAAAGTGATCATATATCCAAGTGAAGAAAACTTGAAGAAAAGGTAAGAATTTCTACCTTTTATTTGTGTTATGAAGTTTTGATTGTGTTGTAGTTTATGGAAATGTGTTGATTGTATGAAGAAATGGAAGTTTGCAAAGTGGGTATGTAGTATATATGTATGGCCGTGTATATACATGTTGTATAGCCAAAAATGTATAGAATTCATGTTGTATTCTAGTTGTGAATGTGATGGAATTTATGTTGAGAATGAAAGTGGAATAAATTTGATTGAATGGAGAAAAATAGCATATGGCCGTGTGGTATATTTGACTTGGGAATGAAATGGATTAAGTTTGTTTAGAGTATTGGAGTGTTGTTGTAATGCTTGATATGTAAATGAAGTTAGAATGATATAAGTTTGTATTGAATTGGAATGTAGAAACTTATGTCGTTTTAGTATGATTTTTCCGACATTAAGGAAATGAAGTTGTTTGGTTGTTAGTTGTGATGACCATTGATGAATTTGGAAGTTGGAAACTTGTTATGAAGTTGGATGCCAAAGATTTGATGTTTTGCATAAGTTATGATTTTGGCGGAAAGTTGTATATTATGTATATCGAGTGTATATCTTAAGGCAAACGATATGAAATGTATCTAGAACTATATCGTGATGATCTTGATTGTTGATGAATGTGAAATTATTGATATTAGTGGAAGTTTGGATTGAAATGAAGGTTATGTCTACTTGTGAGAAAAATGTCTAGTTGAAGGATATTTGTGTTCTCAATGTTCTTTGTTGATGTTAATGTTGTCATTTGGGTTGTTGTTGATGATTTCTAGCCGAGTTGAATTCTCGGGGTGCCATATGTATAGGGGAAGTGCTGCCGAAATTTCGGTAGCCAAATATGATTAAAGTTGTAATAATGGCATTAATAACTCACAATTGATAAACTTGACCAATTGCAGTTTTTCGACGAAACGGGAAGTGAGTTTGGAAAGGCTTAAGGAGTGTGAAAGGTATGTAAAGCAAACCCAATTCTTCCCTTGGCATGCCCTTAGTGTATTAGGGTCGGATCCGAGCCTCGAAGGACCTCTTGGCCCTCGGAATCCGCAAGACCAAATTTCAGTTTTTCCTTCAGTAGAATTGAACCATTTTGATACGCTTTTTCTGAAATTATGCAATTGTGCTCTAAATTACTCAGAAAGTCATAGAATGTCTGTATAACCATCGTAGATGATATTATATGTTTAGAGGGCACAATTTGAGCCCGCCGCCTTATTTGTTCTGAGGCGGGCCCACTCTTTCCGGTTTTGCCCCTAATGTGTTAAAGCTTCCTTTTTAAGCGATTTTTGAAAGAAATGTTTTAATTACCCTACTAATCGCTTAACGAATATTATTTTAAATATTCTGTTAAATATTATAAATTATTTTGACACTCGGAATGACTTCGGGAAAGTTATACTTCTGTAATTTATTATGATATCCGAAATACATTTATTATGATTCCGTCCGACCCCATTGGATTTGTTTGTCTTTGATACGCTTCATCGAGTCTTTGAAACCATTTATTATATTTTTAAATTGCATTAGTCTCTCACTACTCCATTCGTGGATGTCCCAATGTTTCCCACACTGAGCCCGGGCCAGGATATGTTGTCAAGCGTAATTCTCTGCATTGTTCGCCGCGTCCCGATGTGAGGGGGCAGGTATACGCGTACATGGGTCTGTGGAGTATGATGTGCCATGTCCGCCTATTCTGATCTGATCTGTTATGGCCATTTTGATATAATATTATATGATACGGGGCCATGCCCCTTTTCTGATTCCTCTGTATTGTGGCACCAGTTTCGGGAGGGTGACCACGTTCTGTCTGCCGAGTCCCGTGGCAGGGATCGGATATGATATGACATATGTTTCTGTACACATTCTGTCTGATTTGGAAATATGCATTTGACACTCTGGATTTTGTACCCATCTTCTGTAATCATTATGATTTGACTTCTGTGATTCCGCTTTGCATATTCAGTACATATTTCGTACTGACCCCCTTTCTTCGGGGGCTGCGTTTTCATGCCGCGCAGGTACGGACGACAGGTTTGCTGATCCGCACGTTTAGGATCCCATTTCTGCTATTTTGGGGCGCTCTCTTCTACAGAGCCCATCTTTTGGTACAGTCTGTCACTGCTATCTGGATATGTACTTTGTTCAGGGTATGACGGGGCCCTGTCCTGTCTTATGATTATAATATGTTCTGTAGAGGTCTGTGGATACATCTGTGTGGGTTCTGTACATATGTTTGGGATGTTTTGTTTTATGATAGCCTTATCGGCTTCTGTGTGCCAAGTCTGCTCTTCTGCTAAATTCTGTAGCATTCACTAATGTTATTACTATATTATTATTCTGATAATATGCTAATTTGGGTATCGGGTACGTATAGGTGCCCAGCTAGGGCACTGGTCGCGGCCCACGGGGTTGGGTCGTGACAAAAGTGGTATCAGAGCCAGGTTCGTCCTCGGAATGTCCACAGACCGTGTCTAGTAGAGTCTTGTTTATCGGTGTGTTGAGTACCACGCCTATAAACAGGAGGCTACAGGGCATTTAGGATACTACCCTTCTTTCTGTCTTAGATCGTGCGATAGAGCTGTGCTGTGTTATCAGGATGACCCCTCCCTAACGAGTGGCTATGTTTGCAGATATGCCTCCAAAAAAGGCAACAGCGGCCCAAAAGGCCAAGTCAGCAGCCTTGGGAGAGACTAGCCGGGTCCAGAGGATTACCAGGGCCCAGACACATATTGCTTCGGGGACTTTGCCCCAGACAGAGGGTTCGTCTACACCGCCACTCGTGGAGGAGATTGGGGCGGCCGCAGCCGTAGATCGGGGGGCGGCTCCACCGCCAGCTCCCGCAGTTCCAGTACCTGAGCCTCCAGCTCCACGGCCAGGCACTGAGGATCAGTCTATGAGGGAGGCAGTCCAGTTGCTGACGAGACTTGTGGCAGGGCAGGTTCAGGGGCATGGACTGGGAGGTGACCGGGCAGTCAGGCGTGATAGTTCGAGAGCCCGTGAGTTTTTGACTTGTAACCCTCCAGAGTTCTTCGGGACAAAGCCCGAGGAGGATCCTGAGGAGTTTATCAGGAAGATGCGACGCACTCTAGATTTGATTAATGCTTCCGAGACAGAGTCAGTCGCGTTAGCTTCGTACCAGTTATATGATGTGGCGGCAAACTGGTACGAGTCATGGGGGCTATCCAGGGGGGACGGCGCTCCTCCAGCAGTTTGGGGCGATTTTTCTCAGGCATTTCTTGGACATTTTCTGCCCCCAGAGTTGCGACGAGCCAGATATGATAGATTCTTATTATTGAGGCAGAAGGGCCGCAGTATCCGGGACTATAGTTTGGAGTTTGATTCCTTGGCCCGATATGCACCTACTGTGGTAGCTACTATGGCGGATCGGATGCACAGATATATTATGGGGCTGGATCGGTATTTTGTTGATAGCTGCTTAATATTGGCTGCTCAGCCCGGTATGGACATTGCCCGTATCCAGGCCCATGCCCAGGGCATGGAGGATCGGGGAAGAGGAGGACACCAGCCTGACAGGGGCCAGGATCGGAGACAGCCCAAGAGGGCCAGGTCATCTGGAGTTTTTCGGGGCAGACAGCCCCAACAGCCGCAGCAGCCTAGCAGATTTTCATCTCAGCCGGCGCAGAGCGCGCCTCCCCAGCCTACAGGTTGCAGGTTCGATAGCCCAGGGTATTCAGGAGCAGGCCAGAGCTCCAGGGCTTCAGGTTCGCGGACAGATAGGCGTTCTGGTCAGATGAGGCCACCCAGGGTTCAGTGTTCTTTTTGCGGCAGATACCATACGGGAGAGTGCTACAGAGCCACCGGTGCATGCCTTTCTTGTGGCCGTCAGGGCCATTCTGTGAGAGATTGCCCGTATAAGGGTAGTTCGGGTGGTGCAGCGCAGCCTACCGGATCAGCCGCTGGGTCTTCATCTTCGTCAGTGGCTATGCGCCCTACGGGGTAGGGTATTTCAGCACCAGCGGGTCGCGGCAGAGGCCGTGGTGGAGCTTCTGGTATTAGCGGTCCTTCGAACCGCATTTATGCTTTGGCCAGTCGCCAGGATCAGGAGGCATCTCCTAATGTCGTTACAGGTACTTTATTGGTCTTCTCTCGGTCTGTGTATGCATTAATTGATCCAGGTTCGACTTTATCATATATTTCACCCCTTGTTGCCGGTAAAATTGGTATTATGTCTGAACCTATAGATCCATTTGAGGTAGCCACGCCGATAGGGGATTTTGTTGTAGCGAAACAGGTTTATAAAGACTGTTCTGTGATCGTTTGTGACCGTGACACTAAGGCAGATCTGGTAGAGTTAGATATGACTGAATTTGATGTTATTATGGGTATGGATTGGCTAGCTTCCTGTTACGCTAATGTTGACTGCCAGAATAAGGTAGTTCGCTTCCAGTTTCCCGGGGAGCCAGTTATAAATTGGGCTGGTAATACAGCATCGCCGAAAGGTAAGTTTATTTCATACCTTAAGGCAAAGAAAATGATCAGAAAGGGTTATATCTATCATCTGGTTCGGGTGCAAGACTTGGACGCCGAGACGCCGACACTTCAGTCAGTCCCCGTGATTAATGAGTTTCCAGATGTTTTTCCCGACGAGCTTCCAGGTCTTCCTCCAGAGCGGGAGATAGACTTCTCTATTGACTTACTCCCAGACACTCAGCCTATCTCTATTCCTCCGTATAGAATGGCGCCTGCAGAGTTAAAGGAGTTGAAGGAGCAGCTGAAAGATTTGTTGGATAAGGGCTTCATCAGACCCAGTACTTCGCCTTGGGGAGCCCCGGTATTATTTGTGCGTAAGAAAGACGGGTCGCTGCGTATGTGTATTGATTATCGGCAGCTGAATAAGGTAACTATAAAGAATAAATACCCCCTCCCCAGGATTGATGATTTGTTTGATCAGCTGCAGGGCGCTAAGTGTTTTTCGAAGATAGATCTTCGATCCGGTTACCACCAGGTGCGAGTACGAGAGGCCGATATCCCTAAGACAGCTTTCCGGACCCGATATGGGCATTACGAGTTCAGGGTTATGTCTTTTGGGCTAACAACTGCTCCCGCAGTATTCATGGATTTGATGAACCGGGTATTCAGGCCATTCTTGGATATGTTTGTAATTGTATTCATTGATGATATCCTGGTTTATTCTCGGTCTGAGGCGGAGCACGCAGATCATCTGAGATCGGTATTAGGGGTACTCCGGCATCAGAAGTTATATGCGAAATTTTCTAAGTGCGAATTCTGGCTGTCTTCAGTGGCCTTCTTGGGGCATATTATTGCAGCTGATGGTGTCCGGGTGGACACACAGAAGATTGAGGCCGTGAAGAATTGGCCCAGACCTACGACGCCCACAGAGGTACGCAGTTTCCTGGGGTTAGCAGGTTATTACAGGAGGTTTGTGGAGAAGTTTGCTTCGATTTCAGCGCCTTTGACAAGGCTGACTCAGAAGGGAGCTAAGTTCCAGTGGTCTGACGCTTGTGAACGGAACTTCCAGTTGCTGAAGAAGAAGCTGACTACAGCCCCAGTTCTGACTCTTCCAGAGGGACCGGACGGGTATGTTATTTATTGTGACGCTTCTGGCATGGGGTTAGGCTGTGTATTGATGCAGCACAGCAGAGTTATAGCGTATGCTTCCCGGCAGCTCAAAAAGCATGAGAAGAATTATCCTACCCACGATCTGGAGCTCGCAGCGGTAATTCATGCTCTGAAGATATGGAGACACTATTTATATGGCGTTCATGTGGATATCTATACTGATCATAAGAGTCTCCAGTATATTTTCAGGCAGAGAGAGCTTAATTTGCGATAGCGGAGGTGGCTGGAGCTTCTGAAAGATTATGACGTGGATATTCTGTATCATCCGGGTAAGGCTAATGTTGTTGCCGATGCGCTCAGTCGGAAGTCTATGGGCAGTTTGGCCGATTTACAGCCAGACAGGAGAGAGATAGCCCGTGATATTCAGCAGTTGGCTAGTCTCGGAGTTCGTCTGGCCGATTCTGGAGATACACGGATTTCTGTTCGAGGGGTTTCTGAGTCATCCCTCAGGGACGATATTAAGCGGCATCAGTTCGAGGATCCTGTCTTAGCTCGGTACAGGGACACAGCCTATGATAAGGAGAGGACTCCGTTCGAGTTTTCACCGGACGGCACTATGTTATACAAAGGCAGGTTGTGTGTACCGGATATTGCATGCCTTCGGCAGCAGGTTATGAGCGAGGCACATTATGCTCGCTACTCGGTCCATCATGGGTCTACGAAGATGTACCATGATCTCCGATGCTTATACTGGTGGGACGGTATGAAGCGGGATGTTGCAGAGTTCGTCGCCCAGTGCCCTAATTGTCAGCAGGTCAAGATTGAGCATCAGAAGCCGGGTGGACTATTGCAGGAGATGGAAATCCCGACTTGGAAGTGGGAGGTTATTAATATGGACTTCATTACAGGATTGCCTCGCACTCCACGGAAGTATGATTCCATCTGGGTCGTCGTTGATAGGCTGACGAAATCAGCCCATTTTCTTCCCGTCAGGACTACCTATTCCGCCGAGGATTATGCCAGGCTCTATATTAAGGAGATTGTGAAGCTTCACGGAGTTCCTATATCTATTATTTCTGACAGAGGCGCCCAGTTTACGGCGCATTTCTGGAGATCTTTTCAGGAGGGACTAGGGACTCAGGTGAGTCTGAGCACCGCATTTCATCCTCAGAGCGACGGGCAGGCCGAGCGCACTATACAGACGCTGGGGGATATGTTGCGGGCCTGCGTTATTGATTTCACGGGCAGCTGGGATGATCACCTACCGTTGATTGAGTTTGCATATAATAACAGTTACCATTCCAGCATCCAGATGGCTCCGTACGAGGCTTTATATGGCAGGAAGTGCAGATCGCCGATCGGCTGGTTTGATATTGGCGAGACAGAGTTGATTGGCCTAGATATGGTCCAGCAGGCCGTGGACAAGGTGAAACTTATTCGAGAGCGACTGTTGGCAGCCCAGAGTCGATAGAAATCATATGCGGATAAACGGCGTCGACCGTTGGAGTTTCAGGTAGGCGATTGGGTATTTCTGAAGGTATCGCCTATGAAAGGCGTGATGCGGTTCGGCAGAAAGGGTAAGCTCAGTCCGCGTTATATTGGGCCTTATCAGATTGTTCAGAAGGTTGGAAATGTCACCTATGAGTTAGATTTGCCATCTGATTTGGAAGCGGTACACCCGGTATTCCATGTCTCTATGCTTCGCAGATGCATTGGTGACCCTTCCAGAATTTTCCCTGCGGATGATATTCAGGTGTCGGAGCAACTATCGTACGAAGAACAGCCCGTATCTATTTTGGATTGTCAGGTAAGAAGGCTCCGGAATAAAGACGTAGCCTCTGTTAAGGTACTGTGGCGGAACGATAATAGGGAGGAAATGACCTGGGAGTCTGAGGAAGAAATGAAGAAAAAATATCCTCAATTGTTCCCTATGCCCACAGGTAACCTTAAATCTTGCTTAATTTCATTTCAATGTCAATCGTATGTCCTATGTGTTGTTTGTAAGCATGAACTCCCCCAAAGTATTTTCCAACCCTATAAGATTAATTTTACATTCGAGGACGAATGTTCTAAAGGGGGGGAGGATGTTATGACCCGTGTTTTCACACGTTTGGAAAGACTTGAATTATATTGGATTCTTGAGATATAAGATCAATTTGATATTTTGTTGTACATAAGGGTTATGCATGAAAGATTAGAGTCATGAAAGTGTGGGACAAGGCTAAGGGTAATTTTGGAATTTTGGAAATTAGTTTCGGGAATTACAAAACGTGGACTATAAGTCATTGGGCCAAAAATAATGGAATGGAATTTAAGGCCCAATGCATTGGAGTGGCCGGCCATGGTGGCCCAAGCCCAAAAATTTGTACTAAATTTCCATGGATTAATTAACTTAAGGCCATGATCCAAGCCCATTACTTGGTCATGTGCTTGGTCATGTGACCAAGTCTTTAAATGATAGACATTAGAAGACTTAAGGCATTAAGAGACTTAGAAAAAAATAAGCAAGAAAGAAGTCAAGAACAAGAGAAAAAAAGGGGGGTTTCGGGTTTGGCTTAGGAAAATAGCCATCAAAAATATTGTTCCAAAAATTTATTTCTTGTTGTTTTCCTACTAAGTCAAGGTTCCTTTGTAACTTGGTATAGTTGGTTTGGAGTGGGGAGCATCCAATTCACCAAAGTGATCATATATCCAAGTGAAGAAAACTTGAAGAAAAGGTAAGAATTTCTACCTTTTATTTGTGTTATGAAGTTTTGATTGTGTTGTAGTTTATGGAAATGTGTTGATTGTATGAAGAAATGGAAGTTTGCAAAGTGGGTATGTAGTATATATGTATGGCCGTGTATATACATGTTGTATAGCCAAAAATGTATAGAATTCATGTTGTATTCTAGTTGTGAATGTGATGGAATTTATGTTGAGAATGAAAGTGGAATAAATTTGATTGAATGGAGAAACATAGCATATGGCCGTGTGGTATATTTGACTTGGGAATGAAATGGATTAAGTTTGTTTAGAGTATTGGAGTGTTGTTGTAATGCTTGATATGTAAATGAAGTTAGAATGATATAAGTTTGTATTGAATTGGAATGTAGAAACTTATGTCGTTTTAGTATGATTTTTCCGACATTAAGGAAATGAAGTTGTTTGGTTGTTAGTTGTGATGACCATTGATGAATTTGGAAGTTGGAAACTTGTTATGAAGTTGGATGCCAAAGATTTGATGTTTTGCATAAGTTATGATTTTGGCGGAAAGTTGTATATTATGTATATCGAGTGTATATCTTAAGGCAAACGATATGAAATGTATCTAGAACTATATGGTGATGATCTTGATTGTTGATGAATGTGAAATTATTGATATTAGTGGAAGTTTGGATCGAAATGAAGGTTATGTCAACTTGTGAGAAAAATGTCTAGTTGAAGGATATTTGTGTTCTCAATGTTCTTTGTTGATGTTAATGTTGTCGTTTGGGTTGTTGTTGATGATTTCTAGCCGAGTTGAATTCTCGGGGTGCCATATGTATAGGGGAAGTGCTGCCGAAATTTCGGTAGCCAAATATGATTAAAGTTGTAATAATGGCATTAATAACTCACAATTGGTAAACTTGACCAATTGCAGTTTTTCGACGAAACGGGAAGTGAGTTTGGAAAGGCTTAAGGAGCGTGAAAGGTATGTAAAGCAAACCCAATTCTTCCCTTGGCATGCCCTTAGTGTATTAGGGTCGGATCCGGGCCTCGAAGGACCTCTTGGCCCTCGGAATCCGCAAGACAAAATTTCAGTTTTTCCTTCAGTAGAATTGAACCATTTTGATACGCTTTTTCTGAAATTATGCAATTGTGCTCTAAATTACTCAGAAAGTCATAGAATGTCTGTATAACCTTCGTAGATGATATTATATGTTTAGAGGGCACAATTTGAGCCCGCCGCCTTATTTGTTCTGAGGCGGGCCCACTCTTTCCGGTTTTGCCCCTAATGTGTTAAAGCTTCCTTTTTAAGCGATTTTTGAAAGAAATGTTTTAATTACCCTACTAATCGCTTAACGAATATTATTTTAAATATTCTGTTAAATATTATAAATTATTTTGACACTCGGAATGACTTCGGGAAAGTTATACTTCTGTAATTTATTATGATATCCGAAATACATTTATTATGATTCCGTCCGACCCCATTGGATTTGTTTGTCTTTGATACGCTTCATCGAGTCTTTGAAACCATTTATTATATTTTTAAATTGCATTAGTCTCTCACTACTCCATTCGTGGATGTCCCAATGTTTCCCACACTGAGCCCGGGCCAGGATATGTTGTCAAGCGTAATTCTCTGCATTGTTCGCCGCGTCCCGATGTGAGGGGGCAGGTATACGCGTACATGGGTCTGTGGAGTATGATGTGCCATGTCCGCCTATTCTGATCTGATCAGTTATGGCCATTTTGATATAATATTATATGATACGGGGC
Source organism: Lycium barbarum (assembly GCF_019175385.1). Classification (NCBI taxonomy): domain Eukaryota; kingdom Viridiplantae; phylum Streptophyta; class Magnoliopsida; order Solanales; family Solanaceae; genus Lycium; species Lycium barbarum. Next base: position 94,399,962 of record NC_083344.1, read on the forward strand.
CACGCCCCTTTTCTGATTCCTCTGTATTGTGGCACCAGTGTCGGGAGGGTGACCACGTTCTGTCTGCCGAGTCCCGTGGCAGGGATCGGATATGATATGACATATGTTTCTGTACACATTCTGTCTGATTTGGAAATATGCATTTGACACTCTGGATTTTGTACCCATCTTCTGTAATCATTATGATTTGACTTCTGTGATTCCGCTTTACATATTCAGTACATATTTCGTACTGACCCCCTTTCTTCGGGGGTTGCGTTTTCATGCCGCGCAGGTACGGACGACAGGTTTGCTGATCCGCACGTTTAGGATCCCATTTCTGCTATTTTGGGGCGCTCTCTTCTACAGAGCCCATCTTTTGGTACAGTCTGTCACTGCTATCTGGATATGTACTTTGTTCAGGGTATGACGGGGCCCTGTCCCGTCTTATGATTATGATTTGTTCTGTAGAGGTCTGTGGATACATCTGTGTGGGTTCTGTACATATGTTTGGGATGTTTTGTTTTATGATAGCCTTATCGGCTTCTGTGTGCCAAGTCTGCTCTTCTGCTAAATTCTGTAGCATCCACTAATGTTATTACTATATTATTATTCTGATAATATGCTAATTTGGGTATCGGGTACGTATAGGTGCCCAGCTAGGGCACTGGTCGCGGCCCACGGGGTTGGGTCGTGACAAGGTGTCCTCCTATAACGCGCATGTCCACATAATTTACATTCATTTAAATCGGCATCTTGCTTATAGAACAACATACAACCATTTGGACAACAATGAATTCTATCATACGACAATCCTAATTTGGAAACCAATCTCTTTGCTTGATAGTAATTCTTAGGAATGTCAAATTTCGGACTAACTATTCCCTCAAAATGTTAATCGTTGAGTCCATAGCAGCTTCAGCAGAAGTACAATCTGATTTGATATTAATCATTCAAACTGCAACAGATAACTTAGAATGCTGACTCCTTACCCAAAGTGGACAACTAGCCTCTTCTAATTCTTGATAGAAGCGCATTGCTTCTTCATTAGTATGTTGCTCAAAATGTTGCTCAGGTTCAAACCTAGACTGTACGCCAAAAGAATCATTAACCATATCATTAACTCTATCATATTGGACATGACTATATTCCTGCGACCTACTACTTTCACCAACAACCATATTATAAATTATACCATTGATCCCATCAGTCTCTCCATGATCAGTCCAAACATAATATTTCTCCTTAAACCCATGACTATATAAATGAACTCTAACCGCTTCCGGTTTCAAATACTTCTTACACTTGCAACGAGAATAAGGACACCTAATTACCCCTTCATTTGAAAAGGGTGAAGTGACATTGCATGTGTGATAAACCCATTAACACCTTCAAAAAATTCATCATGTACAACTACACGATTACTATTATTCATATTATACACCCACATAAGATCCATCTACAAAAATATACCCACAAATTATTGAGGTTATAGAAATATATTACAACTTAAGAATTCTGACTTAAAATATAACTTAACAATGCACAATCCCAACCAATTCTAACTTTGAATTCTCAATAACAATTTTAACTTTAATAACTTATGGATTCTAACTTTAATATAACTTTGAAAAGCACAATCCCAACCAATTCTAACTTTGAATTCTCAATAATAATTCTAACTTTAATAACTTATGGATTCTAACTTTAATATAACTTTGAAAAGCACAATCCCAACCAATTCTAAAAATTGAAAAGTAAATCTAGTCAAATAAAGTCTACATTTTAGTTTAAAGGTTATAGAAATATTATAACTTAGCAATTCTAACTTTGAAAAGCACAATCCCAACCAATTCTAACTTTGAAGTCTCAATAACAATTCTAACTTTAGAGCCCGTTTGGATTGGCTTATAAGTTGGCTTATAAGCTGTTTTCAACTTTTTTGAGTGTTTGGCTGGCCAGCTTAAAGTCATTTTATGCTTAAAATAAGCTCAAAAAAATAATTGGACCCATTTGACTTAGTTTATCTAAAGCAGCTTATAAGCTGAAAACAGCTTATAAGCCAAAAAAAATAAGTTGGACTACCCCAACTTATTTTTTTCAGCTTATAAGCTGCAAACAGCTTTAAGCTGTAAGCCAATCCAAACGGGCTCTTAATAACTTATGGATTCTAACTTTATATAACTAGGAAAAGCACAATCCCAGTCAATTCTAAAAGTTGAAAAGTGTAACGACCTGCCCGATCATTATTTAATACTTCCCAAAGTCGTACCGAATCTAGGCCCAAGATCTTAAATGGTAAGCCCTATCGGGTTTCGAAAATGAATAATAATTAGAAAAGTTAATTTCGGAAAGAGTTAAAAGTCGTGGGCCCGGGCAAGCATCGGTCCGCCGCAGCGGACAAGGCGCCGCCACAGCAGTCTCTCCGTAGTGAGCCTGATGTCCGCAGAAGCGGACATAACGGACCAGTGGATGCATTTTCCCACACTTATTTTATATTTCACCCTCCTTTTAATAAAAGACTCCTTCAAGGCTGCTATTAGGTTTTACATTAAGAAAAACCCTTGACACCAAGAAAAAGAGACTCCTCCAATATTCTTCATATCTTCTCTATCAACTATCATCTCTCACGGATTTCGGATAAAAGCTAGGAGGGTGGATAATTCATGAAAGTTCGAATAGTTGCTCGTCATCGAGGTAAGTTACGGTTTACTTGAGTTAGACTTTGATTAGTGAGTCGATTGATGGGAGAAAGCATGATTAGGTGTTCGGATATGGAATTTGGATGGATATACATATAGTTTAAGGGAAGTTGTATGTATGTATGTATATATATAGTAACTAGGATAACAACGAGTGTATAAATGGATACTAAGTTCTAAGGTTCATTGATGTCTGTGTGTTACGGATTGGGAGAGATCACTTGTCGCTATTAAGGAAGGTTACCCCATAGGTTAGTGTAATTATTCCAAGGTATATTTAGTTTCCGCAATAAATTATTGAGTTATTTACAATATTCGTACAGTTGTTCATTCTTTTCAATAAAAAGGGTTGTCTTGAGTGAGTTAAAGCTAAGGCATAATAGTGTTGCGCTCGTCAAGGGCATATTCCATGATATTGATTTTATTCATTAGCATCATTGCATATAAGTGTTTGTATTTATTGAACACTGCATGGAGTAGAAAGTCTGAGTAAATATCAGTTGTAGTACCCAATTTTATGGCCGAGTTGGGTGAATATGAGGTACTACTTGAAAATCGATTATTAAAAGGGAGGTGGAAATATATATATATCTATATATCTATATATATATATATATATATATATATATATATATATATATATATATATATATATATATATATATATATATATATATATATATATGAAAGACTCATTTGAAATGGGGTGAGGATATGACCTAGATTTCAGGCACATTTGACAGGGGTGAGGATGTGGCCTAAGTTAAAGACTCATGACTATTGGGCAAAGACACCAATTAGCATGTATGTACAGTTTGTGTATTGGGCCATTGCATTGCATTACGTGTCTTCATATCCTCATGCTTACATGCTGTCATTCTATTATATTTGCATTATTCATCTCCTATAATTGTGTTGAACTGTCTGAGGGGTTCTGAACATGCTTGAAGATGTTGGCATTAGAATGAATTACTGAGTTTCAGAATTTCTGTGTTAAATCTGATGGATTTAGAGAGTCACAGTGTTTGATAAAAGTGTGTTGAGTACGTTTCTGTGGATGCATCCTATCCTAGCGGGTGAACCGAATAGAAAACTCTAGGGCTCATAATCAAAGGGTAGACGTTAGTGGAATTGATGAGATAAAGACTAATTAGTTGGCCCTATAGGAAATATGAAGTAGGACTACACTTTGACTAGCCGGGTAACGGGTGTTATTGTGGTAATAAAGGAACCGGAATAACCAGGAGTTAGAGAGGTGAGTTCGTACCAGTGTAGTTGTCTATATTGGAAGTCTTGAGGTTGTACGTTGACTTAGCTATTTATCTTGTTGATTTTATATTATGTTCCATGAACTAATCTTAGTCGACCTATGATGCTTTCCAGTATGTGTGGTGTACTGATACTACTCTTACTACATCCTTTTTTGGTGCAGATGTGTTGCAGGTTATTACTTGAAGTTTTTCTTAGTGAATTACCGGACATCTTCCTACAACCTTGCTCATCTCATTCCAGGCGGAGGCTGTGTCGTTTATTTTTGTTTTATTCATTTGTAATAGGAGCTCTTGTACCTGTCTAGACTAGATCCCGGAAACTTTTCAATTTTCTTGTATTGATAACAGAGTCCTTATGAATATTTATTTTCAGTTGTGATCAATAATTACATTACTGGTATTAAAAATGTGTTTGAATATTGGGTTGGTTGGTAAGGGTTCGCCTACTAGATAATAATACGGTAGGTGCCCGCACGGCTCGTAGTTTGGGTCGTGACAAAAAGTAAACCTAGTCAAATAAAGTCTACATTTTAGTTTTGAGGTTATAGAAATATTATAACTTAACAATTCTAACTTTGGAAAGCACAATCTCAACTAATTCTAATTTTGAATGCTCTATTACAATTCTAACTTTAATAACTTGTGGATTCTAACTTTAATATAACAACCCCAACCAATTCTAAAAATCAAAAAATAAAACTAGTCAAATAAAGTATACATTTTTGCACAAATTCAGCATCAATAATATTACAAACGATGATAACTATGCTAACACAAATACATTGACAATGAACATAAAAAATAGCACAATCTCAAGCAAAAAAAAAAAAATATATGAAAAGTAAACTAGTCAAATAAAGTTTACATTTTTTCACAAATTCAACATCAATAACTTAAGAAAGCACAATCCCAACCAATTCTAACTTTGAATTCTCAATAACAATTCTAACTTTAATAACTTATGAATTCTAACTTTAATATAACTTTGAAAAGCACAGTCCCAACCAATTCTAACTTTGAATTCTCAATAACAATTCTAACTTTAATAATTTATGGATTCTAACTTTAATTCTAAAAATTGAAAAGTAAATCTAGTCAAATAAAGTCTACATTTTTGTTTTGAGGTTATAGAAATATTATAACTTAACTATTCTAACTTTGAAAAGCACAATCTCAACCAATTCTAATTTTAAATGCTCAATAACAATCCTACTAACTTATGGATTCTAACAAAAAGTACAACCCCAACCAATTCTTAAAATTGAAAAATAAAACTAGTCAAACAAAGTATACATTTTTGCACAAATTCAACGTCAATAATATTACAAACAATGATAACTAAGCTAACGTAAATACATTGAAAATGAACATAAAATATAGCACAATCTCCAGCAAAAAAAAAAAAAAAAAAAAGAAAGGTAAACTAGTCAAATAAAGTTTACGTTTTTTCACAAATTCAACATCAATAACATTACAAATGATGTTTAACAAAGCTAAATAGACTAACATTAGGCCTAAAATCTACAAATAAAACTAAAATTGAAAGAATTTTAAAACCCTAATTTGAAAGAAACTAACCTCAATTTAGAAGTTAAAAGGGGGACTGGGGCAAGCGGGGGTAGGCTGCGTAGGTGGCGAGGGTGGGTGGCGCAGCTTAGGTTTTTTTTTTTAAAGAGGGAAGTAGTTTTTTTTTAGGAAATAGGGAAATGGGAGGAAGAACCCGTATGTTTCTTCTTGTATTAAAAAAACGACGGACAAACCGATGCAGTCCCTCGGTTTTCTTAATTCTGTTCACCCGATTTGACCAAAAAAAAAATTAGAAAACCGACTCGTCCGTCGGTTTATTAAAAAAATAGTTTATTAATATTTTAAAAAACAAAATAAATTATAAATTATTTAATATATTTTTAAAATTAAAACTGACGTCGTCCGTCAGTTTTTAATTATTTAATTTATTTATTTTTTGAATAAAACCGACGTCCCAAGTCGGTTTTTGTAAAAAAAAAAAAAAATTGCGGAATTATAGGTTCAAAATTCCGCAAAAAAATATATATATATATATATATTAGAAATGCACAAAACCGACACACTGCGTCGGTTTTTCGAAACGACGCAGTCCGTCAATTTTTTGTCCGTCGAATTTTGGCAGTTTTTTAGCAGTGGGCCACGATAAAAACATGTTGAAGACACGTTATGAATTGACAATGCATGTTTTAGTTTAAACTCTAAGTTTTCTTTCTAGGCAAGTAGTACTCATCTATTTTGGGGAATTCGTTAAGCCTAGCTAGAAAATAACCCAAATGCATGTTATGCAGTGACCCCAATTCCCATTTTAGGTGAAGTATCAATTGATCCATCGATCTTGGAAGAATACATTGAATCTAGTCATATAGTATCTTCAAGAAATCCAACAAAATTAAAGGAAGTAACAATAATCATATATCCTCTTGGTCTATGGTGGGTAGTAAAGGATATGGCCTACAATACAAATAAAGTTGTGCTTGATTGGCCATTTCTGTATGGCCATAATTTATGATACATCTTTGCTTTGGCCTTGAAAGGGGGAGAGAAGAGGGACCATTTCTTTTTTTATTTTATGAGTTGGAGACCACAAATTTTAAGAACTTAAATAGATGGCTTTAAGAAGCCATGCATGGACCTTAACACTAGATCCAAAGGCCGACACCACAACATGTTGTAATTGCTCCTTTATTTTTCGGACAAGAAGTTGTTGTCTTGCTTTTATTTGTGGATTCAGTAGTCATCAATCTATATGCCTGACATATACACTCATCTACCTCGTCTAAGCTCAAAGTTCAGTTAATAGTAGTGTTTAATTTGTATATATTGATAGTGTAAATAAATTTTATAATATTACTCGATTAAATGATATGTAAAAACTTACTACAATTAACTAACATGGAAAATAGGACAAATTACCTATTATAATATCATGTTAAAACATATTATATGGAGTAAATATACTATCAGTATGTTTAAATTAAATCCAGCATTAAATTTAATGTATTTCGCAAGTTGAATCAGCGACTGACGAGTGGATGTTCATCATGAATTGACATGCATTTATTCTGAAGTGCTAAATGTTAAACTATGGTTTTGATGAAAATATTGATGTTGCCAAAGGTTCATATTTTTAACTAAAGGAAGAATGGATAGATATATAGTGGAATTGAGTCTCCTAACATACTAATTGTGATGAAGACTATTTTGCATGAGGAATATACTAATTGTCTTGGTTAAGGGGTAACATACGTACGAGAAAAGAATTAATCAAGCTCATCATTTGACAGCACTAAATCAAAGTTAAATTCCCTTTGTCTCCAAATTGTACGGGCAGGTTTGTGAGTGCATTATCCGTTGAATTATTATTCGAATAATTCTTTGATTCGTAGAATGAAAAATAGGAGTACTATTTTTATAAATGTGACTATTCGTTTACCCAAAACAGGAGGAACATATTATGTGTTACATACATGCTTTGTTCTAGACGCTCTATTTAGAAAAAATTGAAATAGAATTTTAAAACGTTTATTTTAACTTTGATGAAGAATAAACATGCCAAGATTTTTTCCGCACGCGTTCCTGGATTTTTTTATCATTGATTCTACAAGTACAGTCATATAAAGTAAGGGAAAATAGGTAAAGGCTAAAACCAATCATTTTAAGAGTTGTAAAATTTAACTCAAAAAAAGTTAAAAAGTATAAGAAAAATGATTACTCTATTCTACTCTCAAAATTGAGCCCGACACTTTTGTAACCCAAAAAAAAAAAAAAATGGAACCAAACTAACCCACTAAAAAAAAAACTAAACTAGGCTTCACGCATAGAATTTGTGCGTGAAAGGACCAAATTGTAACTTTTTGAGTTTGGTCCTTTCACGCACAGAATCTGTGCGTGAAAGGGGGTATTTTTTTTTCTTTTTTTAAGCTATCAAAAATCACGTTTTTTCCATACTTTGAGCAAAGATTAGTCATGTTTCAAAACCCCGAAAATATTTTATTTACCACCAAAACAAACAGAGTCTCCTTTGTACAACTTAATCAAAACCCGAAAAACACCCGAGCAGCTATCGTTCCTACTGCTATCTATCTTTTACTATGTTGTCTATGTATTTATATTACTGTATAAGTCGTGTATCCAATTCCCTCCTGCCCTACTTCTATTCCCAGTTATGTTGCTATATACTTTGATTCTGCAATATCGTTGGATCTGGTCAATTACAGCTCTTGGATGTGGAACTGTCTGGTTCCATAATGCTCCATTTCTTGCTTTCCAATTGCTGTACACCAGTGTTGTTAAGACTGCCATCACAAATGCCCTACATTTCCTTCCAATGACATTCCTGGTCATCCTCCTCCATACTCCTTGCAGCGTAAGGTTTTGTATTCCAATTCCCAATCATCGCAGCATTAGCTTTAAGCATTCATTTGAGAATGGGCAATTAAAGAATAAGTGTTCCACTGTTTCCTCCTGCTCATCACATATAACATAGTTGTTGTCACGACCTGACTAGGGGCCATGACGGGTACCCAGAGCTACCCTACCGAGCACCATCTATCATACTTGTCACCCAACTCAACCTGAATACACATTATTCCCAACATGAAACTTATCATAAGATGGTCATCAACATGTACAAAACACAAATATATATATATATATATATATATATATATATATATATATATATACACGTCAGCCCAGGAGGCTACCAAAAATGATATACAAAATATACACTGGTGTACTCATGAGACATCTACTACCCACGCATACGTATCTACGAGCCTCTACTGGAGTACTGAGACTTAAGGACGGGACATGACCCCGTCATACCCAAATATGAACACAAAAGAATGCATCAATAAGATGCACATCCGGAGTAGTGGGGTGCTCCTGTGTAAGCTGGTATAGCTCCTGAGGATCTAGGTCGCCTCCCTGTTTCCCTGTGGGCATGAACACAACATCCATAAAAGAAAAGAACGCCAGTACGAACAATGTACTGAGTATGTAAGGCATACACAATAACATGATAAAGAGATGTATGAATATAAGATAAAGGGATAACCTGTAACTTATTGCCTCTTAGGGCGGAGTCATGCATGCTAACTTATATTAATCAACATCATACCATATAAGCATATATATATATATATATATATATATATATATATATATATATCTGTGTGTGTGTGTGTGCCCGACCATATAGGTACGGTATGATCATTATGAGCCCGCGTCCACTAGTGGTGTCTGCCCGGCCATATAAGCACGGTGTAATCATCGTCATAGCTTCCCACTACGCTTACCGTAGTGGTGTCTACCCGGCCAACTAGGCACAGTATGGTCTTACATATACATAATCTAAAGCATGCATGAGAGCTCAAGTAAAAGTTATATCTCTATCGGAGTGGCATAAGGTCGAGAACCTCCAATTACATTATGGAATGATCCTCATCACTATGCCTCACCTTAATGGAACAAATATCACGAGGTGAGGTACCAACAATAAAAGGACATCAATGGAATCATGGGGATAAGAATATCAAGCTCATCACAGCATCATTATCATCATTATTATCATAGAACATATCTCAGCTCTATCTCATAAGAAGCCTTTAAGAATCTTTAACTTTCATCATTTAGGATTGTAAAAAGATTATGGGAATGTAGAAGAGAAATCACCACATAGGAGCCATGCCTCTGAAAGAAAGGGGACTAGCCTTACATACCTTTACGTCGCTCTAGCTTTACCGACTAAGTGCTCCCCTCCAATACTCACAATTCTACATTCAAGAGAGTTTGTACTAAGGTTAGATAACCGGAAACATGCTTGAAGCTAAACTAAGGCGACTAAGGGCTAACGAAAATTGGGCAGCACTTCCTTTGTTTCTACAACTTTCTCCATATGATACAACAACTCCCAAACATCAATAACAACATCCATAATATCATAATCAATAACTTCTTCAAGTTATGCATTATTCAATCCTCACAATTCTCTTTCAAATCATCCACACCAATTACTACAATACAACAACATGTTCATTTTTCACATAATACTCCCCTAATGACATTAGCATCATTCATAACAAAACTATACTCATTTAATGCTAAGAATCATGACTCAATTGAACTTACTACTCAAAATACCATTATTTCCACATTTGAGCTCATATTCTATATTCTTCTTTAATTCATGTCTTTCAACCACTCAATACCTCTAATAACATGAAATAAGTGTAAAACTCACCTTTGAATATGTAGAAATGGTCTTTGAATGAAGATATTCCACTTGAGAAAACCCCAACTTCCACACTAAAGGAGTTCTTGACTTGTATCAACCCTAGTGAGCATTCATATTCTTGATTCCATCAACTTTTGATGCTTAACCCTTGATTTCACTTGGGTATATGTTAAAATGGTATGGAGAATGTTCTAGAGCTTTCTTGAGGTGTGGAGAATGAATGAAATGAAAAATGAGGGCTTGGGGTATCTTTTTATAAAATTAAAAAGCTGCCAGACGAGGATTATACGAACCCTTATATGGTCCGTATAACTTATACGGTCTGTATAGGAGACCGTATAATGCCTCCAGCGAAAGACCCCTCTCTGGACAGGTTATACGGTCCCTTATACGGACCATATAAGTTATACGGACCTTATAAGTGGTTGTATAACTCACATTTTTCCGAAGTCGATCCCAATGTTTCGTTTGACTTCCAATCCTTGTGGAACCTTTTTGACTCTTGTTTAACACTTTATTAACAAACTAAGGAGTGTTATATCTCTTTCTCAAGATATTACTAAATCAAGATTAGCTCGGTACTTCGCAAAGCCTTTCCAAGACACGACTTATACTTTGCCTTTCTCAACGAACTTTCTTTTCTTGCCTCAAATGTCTTTGGAGTCTTAATTAGAATCGCTAAGTACCCCTTCTTACTTGCAGGGACATCATATACGTCTTACCCTGCGTTAGTCTATTTACCGCACAACGACATGAAATTTTCTGAGGTGTAATAGTTGTTGTCTTGGATTATTCCCATTTTGAGTAGCCTAGACTTTGTAATTATTCTTCTATGTCCAACCAACCAACAAATAAAGCAATGATTTGGGATGTTTACCTTGTTCCATACCCATCTCTCCCATTGCCATGTTTCTACTTCTCATTTCCTCTAGTAATAACCACTCTATGTTGTGTACTCACCAGTTTGTGTTCTCCACCCATTTCACACATAAATAGCATTGAATTTATCTCTAGTTGAATAGATCCTCTTCCACTACCAAGAGCAATCAGTGGGGCCAGGAGTCCCACTAGTTTGTTTGTTTAATATATACAGATCTACCTATTTGATCCATAGGTTACCAGCTTTTTCGGCTATACTCCACACATACTTAGCCGTTGCTGCTTCAATCCAAAACACAGTCAAGAATCCCTAGTCCACTAGCTTTCTTAGGCCTATATACCAAGTCCCATGCTACCAATGGGATCTTGTTAGTAGTCACTTTTCCATCCAAAGAAATTTTCTGCAAGTAGCTAAGATTCTCTTCAGGACCATGTTGGGCAATATGAAAATTGAGACCTAGTATAAATGGATATTCATCAGAACAGAATTAATCAGTTGTACTCTCCTTGCACAAGAGAGATTCCATGTGCTCCCAATCCTGATTCTTGCTACCATCTTCTCCATCAACATTTCACAATCCATAGTGCTGAGTCTTTTAGCTGATATTGGAACTCCCAAATACCTTAAGGTAGTGTACCTTCTGGTAACTTATAAGCTCACATATGTCAGCTAAGCATTAAGGATCCATGTTTGCTGAACATATGTTTGATTTCCCTGTATTAGTACTTAGGCCAGATGCATCAGTAAAGGTTTGTAGTCCCCTAAGCATCAACACTACTGATTGATAAGTGCCCTTGCAAAACAGCAATGTGTCATCTGCAAAACATAAATGGTTAAATTTGAGTCCTTTACACTTTGTATGGAGCTCAAATCCATTCATTAGTGCCACTCTATTAAGTATTCTTGTGAAATACTCCATACATATGACAAATAGCAAGGGGGAAATAGGGTCCCCTCGTCTAAGTCCTCGGAATCCTTGTATCTTCCCATGCAATCCTCCATTTAGCGCAATACTATACTGAGTTATTGACATACATTCCATAATCCACTTGATAAACCTTTGGGGGAAGTTAAAGGCATGTAACATTTCTTCCACAAATTCCCACTTAACTGAATCATATACCTTCTTAAGATCAATCTTAATAAGGCACTCTTTGTTGTTTGCTTCCTCTTATACAATTTGACCAGGTCCAGACATATTAATATATTATGCACTATTGACGTTCCTGAGACAAAAAGCACTCTGATTTCTGACTGCATAATCCTTTGATTTATTATTCGAATAATCCTTTGATTCATGGAATAAAAAATAGGTGTATCTTTTTTATAAATGTGACTCTTCGTTTCCTCAAAACAGGACGAAAATACTGTTAGTGTTGCATGCTTTGTTCTAGACGCTCTATTTAGACAAAATTAAAATAGAATTTTAAAACATTTATTTTAACTTTGATGAAGAATAAACATGCCAAGATTTTTTCAACACGCTTTCTTTATCATTGATTCTACAAGTACAATCATATAAAGTATGGGAAATAGGTAAAGGGGTAAAGCCAATCATTTTAAGAGTAAAATTGAACTCAAAAAGTAAAAGAATTTGCTCGCGTGATATTAATCAAATGTGAATATTTTTTAATGTTACTTAATTCCTATACTGACCATATATCAAGAATCAAATGTGTTTTATATATAAATAATTTAATCTCTTTAACGTTTTTAGATCCAAAACCAAACCAATTAGAAATCAATAATTTTAGATCTTTGCATTCATACCAAACCAAAAATCCGAAAAACCAAATTAAAATATAACAAAACTCTAGTCAAAGCCATTCACCAGTGCCACCCTATTAAGTATTATTGTGAAATGCTCCATACATATGACAAATAGCAAGGGGGAAATGGGGTCCCCTCGTCTAAGTCCTCTGAATCCTTGTATCTTCCCATGTAATCCTCCATTTAGTGCAATACTATACTGAGTTATTGACATACATTCCATAATCCAGTTGATAAACCTGTGGGGGAAGTTAAAGGCATGTAACATCTCTTCCACAAATTCCCACTCAACTGAATCATATACCTTATTAAGATCAATCTTAATAAGGCACTCTTTGTTGTTTGTTTCCTCTTATACAATTTGACCAGGTCCGGACATATTAATATATTATGCACTATTGACGTTCCTGAGACAAAAAGCACTCTGATTTCTGACTGCATAATCCTTTGATTTATTATTCGAATAATCCTTTGATTCATGGAATAAAAAATAGGTGTATCTTTTTTATAAATGTGACTCTTCGTTTACTCAAAACAGGACGAAAATACTGTTAGTGTTGCATGCTTTGTTCTAGACGCTCTATTTAGACAAAATTAAAATAGAATTTTAAAACATTTATTTTAACTTTGATGAAGAATAAACATGCCAAGATTTTTTCTACACGCTTTCTTTATCATTGATTCTACAAGTACAATTATATAAAGTATGGGAAATAGGTGAAGGGGTAAAGCCAATCATTTTAAGAGTAAAATTGAACTCAAGAAGTAAAAAAGTAAAAGAACAATGATTACTCTGTTCTAAGCTCAAAGTTATTGGACAGGTCCCTGCAACATCATTAGCTTGTTCGGTTTTCCGATTGGATTTTATATTATTTGATGGTTCAGTGGTTTAATGAAGTAAAAATTTATGTCAATTAATCATGATTAAATAAATGAACTTTATATTCAAACCCATGGCATGGTATGTATTGGTTGGGTGTAAACACACGGTGTGAATAAATTCATGGCATGCATGTATTAGTTTTGTATAAACACCCAATGTGGATAAGTTTTTACCCATTTCAAGGATAACCTTTGTCACGACCCAGCTAGGGGCCGCGACGGGTACCCGGGGCTAGCCACCGAGCACCACTCGTTCTAATGCTCATCTCACTCATTAATACTTCTTTGCAAATTTATACACGAAATGCAAGAAAAATCATAATTTAAGTAGAAACATAAATGCTTTATACACATTTGCCTCTCGGCTATCAAAATAATATATACATATAGAAACATCTTGTGAGATCATCTAACCCACACTGCGTATCTACGAGCCTCTACTGACAGACTGAATACACATAGATGGAACAAGACTCCATCGTGCCCAGAATATGCATCTATATAACAAAAGAATGAGCATAAGCACCTCCGGACAATGGAGTGCTCTCACTCAGCTGACCGCTGCTATGGATCTGGATCTAGCTCACCTCCCTGTCTACCTGTAGGCATGAACACAACGTCCAAAGAAAAAGGACGTCAGTACCAATATTGTACTGAGTATGAGAGGCATGAACATTGAAGAAGGACAACACAATAATATAATGAGAACATCAATATGAACATCTGAATCTGAATGATAATCATAAGAGAAGTGATGCATGCTGTCTTACTCATACTTATCATCATATCGTATATGCATGACATGCAAGCTGCCCGTCCATATCGGAACGGTGTGATAATCAGTAATATTAGCCCGCGACCAGGCCTCCCGCGTCCGGGGTACCATCTCATGCCGCCCACTAGTGGTGTCTGCCCACGCCCGAAGGTCGTGGTGTATCCGTATAGCTGCCCGCCGTAGCGCTGACTGCCCGGCCAACGAGGCGCGGTGTGATGCAATCATGACATGCTCGTTATAAAATACTTGTAATAATATGTTTATCAAAATATGCTTTTCCTAACATAATACGTGCATAAGGCTCAAGATCATCTATACTCTATCGGGGTGACGTAAGGTCGTGATCCCCCGATTTCATTATGGAGCAGTTATCGACATTCTTCCTCACCTTGAAGGAATTAGTACATAAGGTGAGTGTAAGCAATAAGGGCATCATCATATCATATCTCTTATCTTATATAGACATGTAGGAATATAGACTTTTAGCTTCTCGGGATACATAGACTCATACTATAGGATTCATGCCATTGGAAAGAAAGGACTAGCCTCACATACCTTGTTGCTTAGCTACACTATCGATCACTTGTCTTCCTTCGAGGTCACGTCGTTACCTTCACGAGAGAATCGTACTAACATTAGTTAATCAACTTTAAAAACGCGTCGTTATCTATAGAGAAATTAAGCGGCATTTCCTTTGTTTCTACTACTTTTCCCCCGTTCTATTTCAACTCCCAAACATTTACAACAACACTCATAACATTGCGAGCAACAATCATCATTTATATGCCTTAAGCAAAACCCACCATTTCCCTCCAATTTCCTTCATATTTATGGTTATAGCTCGTTATCACATTTCCTTGTATATAATACTTATTTCATGACCTAAACATCATTTACAACGTATTCATAATCATAGCATGTCAACTTTCGTGATCCAACCTAGCTACCACCCAACTATGGCACTTTTTTCTCAATAATGGCCCATTTCCTATATTCTTCTACATTTCCAGTATCTAGGCCTTCCAATACCTTGAATCACATGGTATAGTCATGAAACATACCTTAGATGATGGTTGAACAAGCTTAGAGTGAAATCCTTCCTTTTGCACCAAAACCCTACTTCACCTTTTTTTTTGGAATTCTTGAAGAAGATGACCTTCAACTAGGTTTCATACACTTTGTTGTTTGGATTTGGTGTTGATGATCTTATTTTCCCTTTGATTCTCTTGGATTCTTATGGAGGGAGTGTTTGGAGAGTTCTAGAGCATTCTTGAGTTGTATGGATGAAGAATGAAATAAAATGAGGCTTGGGTCCCTTTTATTAATTCAAAGTTTGATTTTTAATGATCAACAGTCGGGGTGAACAGTGGTCGTAAACCACAGTTTACGGACCGTATACTGTGGTCATATTTAAGCACATCAAAACAGAAAGTTTGGCTGAGGATTATGGCAGTTTACGATCGAGGTTTACGGTCCGTAAACCAGTTTACGGGCCATATTCCAAGTCGTATTTAGCCATTTCAACATTGGACAGAAAGTTGAAATTTTAGAAGGTTGGAAGACGATGGCAGTATACGGTCCGTAAATCACTTTACGGGCCGTATTCTGCTTTACGACCACTGGCTGAATTGAAATTCTACAACTTTCTAAATTCCAAAAATTCATGAATCGCTATCCCCGACTTAGTAGAACATCGCGCTCTCATACCCTTCATTGGTCTATTCATTGTACATGTACGGGACTTTTTTTCGAGGTGTAACAACCTTCCCTTTAATTTTTGCCGCTATTGTCTAGCTCTATATTGGCCACAATGGGACGAGTTTGAAGCTAATCAACTACTTCCTTTCGATTCATATAACATGTCTGATTTAACAAAAAGTTTTCGAGAAAAAAGACGTTTATCACATAAACTAAATACATATATATAATATATAAAAATTATTATTAAGATAATGTAACCTTAAATATGTCACATCATTCTTATAAACGAGCGTCAGTGAGAGTAAATTGAAAATGTTCAATTTGATGTCTTCCAAAATATAAAAAGGCATAAAAAGAATCCAAATTTGACTCGAATTTTCAATTACATACTCTTTTACTTTATGAGGATTCTATTACTTTCCTCATATTTTTTAAAGTGAAATAAATATTACCGTGATCAAACGAAATATATACTTAGAACTGTTATAAAATGAAACTAAAAGAGTCACAATATTAAAGGATGAAAACCATAGAAATAGAATGACAAAAGAGGAGAGATTTTTACTATTCTTCCAAAATGTGTTACAAGTGTAGTCATATGAAAACTTATGCCTCTATTTATAGTGCTACATATGCATTCAATATATGAGAAAATGGAGGAACCATTAAGATGGTGGAGGAGAAGCATTATATTTGTGTATTGGACATCCATAATATATTTCATAACACTCCCCCTTGGATGTCCATAGATGATGTGCATCGTTAAAAACCTTATTGGGAAAAACCCTGCGGGAAAAAGCCTCAATGAAGGAAAAAAAAAAAGAGTACACATATCTAGTAATACGCTTTGAGAGCTGCCTCATTAAAAACCTTACCAAGAAAACCCAATGGGACAAAACTTGGTTAAGGAAAAAAGAGTACAACGCGTATTTCACTCCCCCTGACGAAGACCAATATTCAGATGTCGGAGTCTTCACATTCCAATCTTGAATATCATCTTCTCAAGAGTTGAAGTTGGAAAAGATTTGGTGAACAAATCTGCAGGATTGTCACTTGAACGAATTTGTTGCACATCAATATCACCTTTCTTCTGGAGATCATGTGTGAAAAATAACTTTGGTGAAATGTGCTTCGTTCTATCTCCTTTTATAAATCCTCCTTTTAATTGAGCTATGCATGCAGCATTATCTTCATATAATACTGTGGGTAATTTTGTATCACACTTCAAGCCACATCTTTCTCTGATGAAATGTATCACTGATCTCAACCACACACATTCCCTACTTGCTTCATGAATGGCTATTATCTCAGCATGATTCGAAGAAGTAGCAACAATGGACTGCTTTGTGGATCGCCATGATATAGCAGTACCTCCGCATAACCAGATAGCCTGTTTGAGATCGAGCTTTATGTGGATCAGATAAATAACCTGCATCTGCATAACCAACAAGATCTGTACTACCTTTGTTAGTATAAAACAGACCCATATCACTAGTTCCCTTCAGATATCGCAATATATGCTTAACTCCGTTCCAATGTCTTCGTGTAGGAGAAGAGCTATATCTTGCTAGCAAATTAACAGAGAACGCTATGTCAAGTCTTGTAGCGTTAGCAAGATACATAAGTGCACCAATTGCACTAAGATATGGTACTTCAGGACCAAGAAGCTCTTCATTTTCTTCTTGAGGTCGGAACGGATCTTTACTCACTTCAAGTGAGCGAACAACCATTGGAGTACTTAAAGGATGCGCATTGTCCATGTAAAATCTTTTTAAAACCTTTTCGGTATAAGCAGATTGATGGATAAGGATCCCATCTGTCAAATGTTCAATCTGCAAACCAAGACAAAGTTTTGCTTTTCCCAGATCTTTCATCTCAAATTCTTTCTTTAAATATTCAATCGCCTTTTGGAGCTCTTCTGGAGTTCCAATTAGGTTTATGTCATCAACATAAACAGCGATTATAACGAACTCCGATTTTGCTTTCTTAATAAAAACACATGGACAAATGGCATCATTTATATAACCTTCTTTTACCAAGTACTCACTGAGGCGATTGTACCACATGCGCCCTGATTATTTTAGACCATACAACGATCTTTGTAATCTGATTGAATACATCTCCCGAGACTTTGAGTTAATTGCTTCAGGCATTTTAAATCCTTCAGGAATTTTCATATAGACTTCATTATCAAGTGAGCCATAAAGGTAAGTTGTAACCACATCCATCAGATGTATTTCAAGGTTTTCATGTACAGCTAAACGGATGAGATATCGAAATGTTATGCCATCCATAACTGGTGAATATGTTTCTTCATAGTCGATACCGGGTCGTTGAGAGAATCCTTGTGCAACAAGGCGTGCCTTGTATCTCACAATTTCATTTCTCTCATTCCTTTTTCGCACAAAAACCCATTTATGGCCAATTGGTTTTACACCATTAGGCGTTTGGACTACAGGCCAAAAACCTCACGTTTGGCAAGTGAATTCAATTCTGATTGAACTGCCTCTTGCCATTTTGGCCAATCATATCTTCGTAGACATTCTTCGACAGATTGAGGTTCCTGATCGTCAATGTCTTTCATAATATTTAGGGCAACATTATATGCAAAAACATTATCCACCATAATCTTCGATCGATTCAAATTTATCCCATCACCAGAAGAACTCAATGATAGTTCTTTATTTACTTGAGTCTCGGGTTCCCTAATATCTTCAGGAGTATCAGGATTAGTCAGATCTTGAATATCTTCATGATATTCTTTCATAGTGTCATTTTGATCATTTTTCGTGTTTCTTTTTCTAGGATTTTTATCCTTAGAACCCAATGGCCTACCACGCTTCAAGCGTGCATGAGATTCAGAGGCTATGACACTAGTAGATTTTCTCTTTGGGACATCAATTCGGATAGGCACATTCTCTGCAGGGATATGTGACTTAGTTATCCTTTTCAAATCAGTAAATGCGTCTGGCATTTGATTTGCTATTTTTTGCAAGTGAATGATCTTCTGGATCTCCTGTTCACATATGAGGGCACGTGGATCAAAATGAGATAGTGATGGAACTTTCCACACAATTTCTCTTTTGATTTCTTTTCTCTCTCCCCCTAATTGTGGAAAATTTGTTTCATCAAATCGACAATCTGCAAATCGGGCAGTGAACAAATCTCCCGTCAATGGCTCAAGATAGCAAATAATAGAGGGTGATTCAAACCGAACATATATACCTAACCTTCTTTGGGGGCCCATCTTAGTACGCTGTGGTGGTGCTACAGGCACATATACAACACATCCAAAGATTCGGAGATGAGCAATATTTGGTTCATGACCAAATACTAATTGTGATGGGGAGTATTTATTATAATGAGTCGGTCTGAGGCGAATAAGAGATGATGCATGTAAGATAGCATGTCCCCAGACGGTAGTGGGCAACCGTGTTTTCATAAGTAGTGGTCTTGCTATCAATTGTAGTCGTTTAATAAATGACTCAGCAAGGCCATTTTGGGTATGAACATGTGCTATAGGATGTTCAACTTTTATCCCAACTGATAAACAATAATCATCAAAAGATTGAGACGTAAATTCTCCGGCATTATCGAGACGTATAGCCTTAATGGGATAATCCGGACACTGTGCCCTTAAGCGTATTATTTGTGCCAATAATTTCAAAAACGCCAGGTTTCGAGACGATAGGAGGCACACATGAGACCATCTTGAAGATGCGTCTATTAGGACCATAAAATATCTGAATGACCCACAAGGTGGATGAATAGGTCCACATATATCCCCATGTATACATTCTAGAAAAGCAAGGGATTCAATGTCAACTTTCATTGGTGATGGCTTAGCTATCAACTTACCCTGATAACAAGCAACACATGAAAATTCACCACTTTCAAGAATCTTCAGGTTCTTAAGTGGATGCCCATTTGAATTTTTAATAATTCGTCTCATCATTATTGATCCAGGGTGACCTATTCGGTCATGCCAAAGCATAAAAGTACTTGAATCATTAAACTTCTGGTTTACGATCGAGTGTGCTTCAATTGTACTAATTTTTGCATAATACAGACCAGAAGACAAAGTTGGCAATTTCTCCAAAACATATTTCTGGCCGGAGACATTCTTTGTAATGGCAAGATATTCATCATTTATTTCGTTTAATGTCTCAGCGTGATATCCATTATGGCGGATATCTTTGAAACTTAACAAGTTTCTTGGGGATTTAGAAGAGAATAATGCATCTTCTATAACAAGTTTCGTCCCCTTAGTCAGAAATATAGTAGCTCTTCCGGAGCCTTCAATCAATTTTGAATTTCCAGAAATTATATTAATATTTCCCCTTTTTCTATGCAAGTGAGAAAAGTATTTCTCATCTTTGAATATGGCATGTGTTGTTCCACTATCAATCACACAAATATCTTCATGATTGGTCATTGATCCAAATAAAATTTGAGGAATTTCCATAGATTCTTCAAAATGAAATAATAGATAAAGTGAATATCAAAGTAGATATTATGATTAGGCAAAGCATTACACACATTTTATTACATATATTACTATTTAAACAAAGCATTACACACATTTCATTTACATAAACATGGAAACATAACCACATACAAACGACACGTATGAAATATCTAAGTTTTTACAGATCCATCACCGATCAAATGATCTATTTTCCCTTCAGGGAGTTCAAAGAAATCTGCCACATCTAGATGCATGGGCTCAACATTATCTTCAGAAATAAAATTTGCTTCGGCATCCTTTTCTGCCCTTTTGAGAGAGGCTTGATACAAATCAACTAGGTGCTTTGGCGTACGACAGGTACGTGACCAGTGCCCCTTTCCTCCACACCGGAAGCATTTATTTTCTGAATTTTTCTTTTGCACAGCTTTATGCTTTTCATCCTTCCTTTTACACTGCTGGTGGTGAAGGATATTATTTGGTGCAAGACGAGAATCATGATTAAAATTCCTTCCTTGACCACGACCATGACCACGACTGGGGCCACAACCTCTTTCACGCTTAGAATGACGAAAATTTACCTCATTCACTTCAGGGAATGGGGCAGTACCAGTGGGCCGGCTTTCATGATTTTTCATTAATAATTCATTATGTTGTTCAGCCACTAAAAGATGTGCTATTAAATCAGAATATTTCTTGAATTTCATCTCTCGGTATTGCTACTGCAGGAGCATACTCGAGGCAGGAAAAGTGGAGAATGTTTTCTCCAGCATATCATGATCAGTAATATTTTCACCACATAATTTCAACTGAGAAATAATTTTAAACATGGCGGAATTATATGCCTTAATAGATTTAAAATCTTGTAGCCTTAAATGGAGCCAATCAAAACGTGTTTGTGGAAGTATGACCATCTTCAGGTGGTCATATCTATCTTTTAAATTATTCTACAGAGTAAGAGGATCTTTAACAGTGAGATATTCCATTTTCAAGTCCTCATCAAGGTGATGGCGGAGGAATATCATAGCCTTGGCACGGTCTTGGTTTGATGCCTCATTTTTATCTTTGATGGTGTCTGCCAGACCCATCGCATTAAGGTGAATTTCGGCGTCAAGAATCCAAGACATATAGGTATTGCCGGATATATCTAAAGCTACAAATTCACGTTTGGTAAGATTTGCCATTAGTAAAGAAAGATAGAAAATCAATACCTTCGAGGCTTTAAAGTATTTGCTCGGAACGGCAGAGTCTCGTGCTGATAACGTGTTATAAAATGAAGCTAAAAGAGTCACAATATTAAAGGATGAAAACCATAGAAATAGAATGACAAAAGAGGAGAGATTTTTACTATTCTTCCAAAATGTGTTACAAGTGTATTTCATATGAAAACTTATGTCTCTATTTATAGTGCTACATATGCATTCAATATATGAGAAAATGGAGGAACCATTAAGATGGTGGAGGAAAATGGAGGAACCATTAAGATAGTGGAGGAGAAGCATTATATTTGTGTATTGGACATCCATAATATATTTCATAACAAGAACGAAATATTCCATCTCCATATAATATACTTTTGAGTTTGTTGCGTCGAATGATCAAATCCACAGTAGTAAATTAAAGCACTAAAGAGAGAGGAGACCAAACACGCATGCTGCCCTCTTCTCTGTTCTACCTTTCTTTTTCGCTCGTCCTTGATTTTTGTGGTAAAGTGCTATTCAATGTTGATGCTGTCACTGATGAGTGTTACAATTTTTTTCATAAATAAGTAAAAACATTATCAATTGGCTAAGGTCAAAGGCCAAAATACACACCTCGGTTTTATATAATTTTTTTATAACTTTCGATAATTTAAATTCTTTAAGTTACTCACCACTTTAAAAATTAAAAGAACATTGCTTTGATATTCAAAATATACACCGCAATGCTAAATTAAAGCCATTATTTCAAGTTAATTTATTAAAAAAAAAAGAATGAATTAATATGTTAAATATCACTAGCAAGTGGCAATACGCTCACATTGATGTGAACTAAATATCGAATAGGTAGTTAATACTATTACACCAACGGTGAGACAAAAGAACCCTAGGATTGATTATTCCTTTAGGCCTATTCTCACTCATTCAAGGCTTGCTTCAACTAGGAAATTTAAATCAGCACTTGAAGTAGGACGGTAGGAATCTAGCCAAGGCTAGTCGCTAGAATATGCTTTTATATTGCAAAAATAAGTTAAAGTTTATTTTACGAATTTTCCTTGTTTATGTCATTCTATTTAATTTAAGCGCGTTTTTCAATATTATATATATATATATATATATATATATATTTGTTTCATTTAAACTGAGCCTCCATTGATTACAAGTTGAGTTTGTCATCCCAAATTGTATACATGAGCATTGCGTTGAGATTAGAATATTGATATCTCCTAATCAAAAGAAGGCCTCAGTAACATGTACATCTATGGTGGATCATATATGATAAAGGATGGGATGCTTCATCTATCCATGTCGATAAGTCCTTCAATAGGAGCAGGAATTTCAGAATACGAGTCGAAAAAATTGTTTTTCCAACATTAAAAGTTCTCGACATTTTTTATGGGTTTTTAAATCATATGCATGAGCTTTTTATATTGCCTGTCTCAAGCTCAGATAAAAAGGAGAATTACGATAGGTTGACAAACAACTTAAAATTAATCATTTTTTAACAAACCCTTGAATAAGATGTTAATCCAAATATAAAATTCTTTCAAGGAAAAAAAAAATTCTTGCATGAACAAAAGTGTGTTAAATTCATGAACAGATTTATAGTGGACTAAAAGCACTTCCCAAACATTGAAAACGACAACGCTTCTAATATTATTAAAGAGAAAGGACAAACTTGTTTATAGAAACTACTGCTAATTAATAATACTCAAACAGAAGAAAGCATCAATTAGTAGAACGGAAAAGCGCCAAATATACCCCTGTACCATCAGAAAAGGGCTAAATTTACCCTTCGTTATACTTTGGGTCCAAAAATATCCCTACCGTTATACTATTGGTTCAAATATACCCCTCCTCCGTTAAGTTTGTCCCAAGTGAACATCCAATCATACATGACACTACCATATGATGAGGTCATGCCACTTCAAACCCATTCCCCCCCCCCCCCCCCCCCCCGCTCTCTATTTATTCTTCCACCATTAAAATTTCCTTCCCCTCCACCACCATTGCCACCGTTTTCACTACCAATAATGAATTGGGTCCTCCTGTCCGCATATATGAAAAATGTAAAATTAAAGTTACTCAGTATTAACTAATTCTTTCAATAATGAATTGGTTTTCAATTTCAAGATTGATTAGTTACTCCAACAATGTGTTTGATTGAAATATTGCGAGCTTATTGAAGCCAGCCATGACGGATAATTTTTGAAGAAACTCGAGTGTTGAATCCAGCAATGATAAATTTAGTTTCTTTTGTAAGCAATTTATAGACGAAATCTTCAGTATCTTCTCCAATATATGCTTCTTCCATTTCTTGTTCACTGTCAATTTCTTGAAGGCCATTGAAAATATCACCCCAATCTTCTTTCATCTTTAGCTTCTTTTTTTTTTTCCTTCTTTGATTCGTCTGGTAAGTTATTTCTACTTGTTGCCGCCAATTTTTTGGGCGAGTTCTTGTCTTTTTATCTCGAAGGGAAACGGTAAAACACAGAAAGTTAAAGACAGAAAAATGGGTATGGACGCATATTACTCGCTACAAACAGTTTTATTTTTATTTTTTATCATAGCAGGTTAATTAACACTTTAAAAAGCAGATTTAGAATGAATTTAGGTGTTTGTACGTGAATTGAACGGTAATGGTAGCAATGGTGGCGGAGGGGAATGAAATTTTAGTGGTGGAAGAATAAATAGAGGGGGAGGCATCCACCTCATCATATGGCAGTGTCACGTATGATTGGATGTCCACCTTGGACAAACTTAATGGAGGAGGGGTATATTTGAACCAATAGTATAACGGTAGGGATATTTGGACCCAAAGTATAACGAAGAGTATATTTGACCCTTTTTCGATAGTACAGGGGTATATTTAGCCCTTATCCGTTAGTAGAATAATGATATAATACCAAAAAGTGTTTTTAAAAAATGGAGACGTAATTATTATTTGGAGGATTTTTGGCACGTGCACAATGATTATGGGATTGATTCCAAAGATTATGAATTTTAAAGTCGGCGGGATTTGCAATATTACGCACTCTTTAATCTCACTTTTAAGGATCTTAAGTAGATTGCCAATGCCGACATTAGCTTTTTGCATCTAATGCTTTCCCTTGGGATTTAATAATTAAGTAAAGCCAAATCCAATCACCTTGTATGATGTTAGCTACATCATTATCTTAAATATATTTTATAGAAATAGAATAATCAAATTTAAACCATAATTCAATCTCTCGTCATTAGTAAAAAGTTTCTTTTTACACTTGATCCTTAATGGAATTCAAATCTAAGGATAATGTTAGCCTAGTAAAAGGTTGAGAGATAATTTTGATCTTTTTTTTCCGAAGAACTTGAATACGTTGAGTTCATTCATTTTAAGGTGGAGCTACTTGAATAATAAAGACAAATACGAAATAATTTGCTAGCAACAAGAATATTATAAATTGACCAAATTTTCACAGATGGCTAAATTTAGCAATTTGAGATAACACGTGGGCAAATTAACAGAATGCATCCTACTTTTGGCGGATAACTCTAATTCAAACCTCAATATCCCAAAACTTTTCATCCATTCATTAACTACGAATAGGGATGTACAAATTTCGGTTTAACGGAGAAACCAAACAGGGGAAAAAGCTATTGATTTAAGATTATCGATCGATTTAACGGTTTTCAAATAATTTTCTAACTTTTTTTATATGTTGACATATCGGTTCAGTTTTCTTAAGAGTTAAAAGGATAACCCAATAAAGTCCTGTTAAATTTAATTTTTTTATCCCTGATTATATAAAAATGGCTTTAGAGTTAAAAATTCTATTTTTAATTTCTTATTTCCCTTTCTTAAGTTTCATTAGCTTCACTATAATACGTTAAGAGTTTGTTATAATTAAAGAGGTTTATGGTTCATAACTTATTTGAGATTTTCTATCAAGTGAATGGTTGTATTTTTAACTCTCCAGCAAAAGGCAAGTGAAATCGACCTTATTATGGACTATTCATTTAGTAGACTAAAATATTTAATACAACTCAACTAATTAGCTGAAAGTAAACACAAGGAAAAAAGGAGCTTATTAGGGGTTGATGCTAAAAGGTTGTGATTTTACGCTAGTTGTTTTTTTTTGGTAACACATGCTAATGTGAAAGTCGAAGACAATTAATTTAGCTTAGAGGTTAATTCAGCTTACCCCTGTTTGGATGGTGGTTTCCCGTGGTTCATTAATGTATGGTTCTCTATAAAATCATGTTTGTTTTCATTGTTCTTAAAATTATGTGGTATGCTGTTATAAACCCGTGGTTCATCCCATGGTTATATAACCATGAAAAGTTTCAATTTTAGTAACCACGAATTTGATGATTTTTCCGTGGTTACATATTTCATTTCTCCATTATACCCCCACCCTCCACCATCCACCCCACCCCCACGCTACCACTCACTCCCACCCCACCCTACCACTCACCCCCACCTCACCCCCGCCACTCACTCCCACCACCCCTTCACCCTACCACCCAACCCACCCCCACTCCCAACTACCCCACTCCTCTGCCACCCACCGCCACCATCCCAACCACCACCCACTACCCCTAACCCCACCCCACAACCACTCACCCCCACCTACCATCCACTGTCCCCACCCTCATCCCCCAACCACCCACTCCTCCACCACCACCACCCACTACCCCTCACCACCGCCCACCCCCACCCACTACCCCACCTTCATGCCACAACCACCCACCTCACACCAACCACCACTCCCACTCACTACCTACTTATTTTTTAAAGTTCCTGTTTTGTTCTTTACCTGAGTTTTATTAATATATATAAACTAATTTCTAATTAAGAGTTAAGGGTATTTTAGTAAACTTACAAGTTATTATACAGTACCATACAGTCAAAACAATACAAATGTTATTAAACCACAACAAACGATACAGTCTATCCAAACATTGTGTTCATTAATACAGTACAATACAATACAACACCATACTGTACCATACCATACTGTACATTAATGAACCACGTGAAACAACCATCCAAATAGAGAGGTTACCTATTGTTCAAGTGCATATTAATAAATAAAAATGAGGAAAAGGAACAATATTTAGGAGTAGGTTGACCGTGACCCCTAGTAGATATTTTCTTATCGGTTAAATCAATAACCAAACTGTTAAAGACCATGAACCAATTAATCAATAGTCGATAACGAATGTTTGTTCTATTGGTTTAGCATATTTACAAACTGATAACCGATAAAGTGACTGAACTAACATACCGATAAATAACCTGACTACTATTTTTTTAAATTAATGTACTACTAGACATGCAACCTCACTACTAATTCGCATCCTTGAATGCAGATAGTGCTTAGACTTCTTAACATACTTGAGGAAATTAAGCGAAATAGCAAACGTGTGATCCATCTTCTTTCAAACATGCACTTGTTTTCCTCCAAAACTCTAGCCATGTAAATTGCATACTTTTTATAAGCTTTACCATCCATAAAATTGATATAACGTTGGTCAAAATTCAAGAAAAGCAAAGCAAAGAGAAGTCGTACTATTGCACTAATTAGGCCTAACCCCACGAAAGGAGAAGATAGACATATGAGAAGAAGACATAATAGTAACCAAATGGCTAATTTACATTCAGCCAAAAATTGGTAGGTCCCTAGCAGGATGTACACACATACATCCCCCACGACTCCTGTTCCCACTTCCTTTACTTGCTAGATTTCATTGTTTAATACTTGCGTATTTTATTTTTAAAAAAATCATTCAATTCTTCATCTTTTTTCCTGTTTTATTGCCCTTCTCAAAAGTCTTATAAATACCCCCTTCAAATACTCATTCATTTCCATCCTGCACAGGAAAAAACATTCAATTGTGATTGTGAATTAGAATAAGTAGAAATATGGATACTTTCCCAGTGGTTAACATGGAGATGCTTAACACTGAAAAAAGGGCTGTAACATTGGAGAAAATAAAGGATGCTTGTGAGAACTGGGGCTTTTTTGAGGTAACATTAAAGTTTAAACTATGTTATTTTTTATTTAATTATATCTTCTTCTCTCATAACATACATATCTCTGTCTTAAAAAGATATGTTAGATGTACTGATAATGTATATTTGTAGTTACCTCTAATCACATGTTAGTTACCATTTTTATCAGATATCAGTTACGCACGTTTATCACATAGATTTACCTATAATTGTAAATAACTCTAACCAGCAACCAAACGACCTCCTCAGTGCATAGAACTTAAACTCATTAAAAGATCTCTAGTTTGCAAACTTATTTTTCTTTTGTATTTATGAAGGTGGTAAATCATGGGATCTCTCATGAGCTTCTAGACACTGTTGAGAGGTTTACAAAGGAGCATTACAAGAAATGTATGGAACAAAGGTTCAAAGAAATGGTGGCAAGCAAAGGCCTTGAAGCTGTTCAAACTGAAATTAAAGATTTGGACTGGGAAAGTACCTTCTTCTTGAAACATCTTCCTGTTTCAAACATCTCAGAAGTTCCTGATCTTGAAGATGATTACAGGTCAAAGGATCTCCCTGTTTTTTCTTTATATATATCAATCCATTACATTAATTATCTCTGGTTTTTGACCCAAACAGAAACTGTGCTCCAACTATCTGGGACTTTTCGGTCAACTAATGGTTTATCTAATTTAACCTATACATCTAGGACCACAACTATATCATAAGCTTAAACCTTATCCTCAGTCTTAAGGGAAATTTTTTCCTTTTTTTCCTTGGGATTTGCTTCTACCAAGGGCGAAACCTTGTATTTGTTTTAAGATATTTTCTTAATATGTATAAATAATTTATTCAGAACCCAGACACTCAAAATCCTGGCTCCGCCTTTGTCTACCGCAGGCACATCAATGACGGCTTCTGCAAATTGAACTAAACACATTAATAATTTTATATTGATGGAACTCTGGATTTACCTATCATGACTTGTGCTTGTTTTGCTGACTTGACATCAAACATGACAGGAAAATCATGAAGGAGTTTGCAGATAAACTGGAGAAACTAGCAGAGCACTTGTTGGACTTGCTCTGTGAAAACCTAGGACTAGAGCAAGGTTACTTGAAGAAAGCCTTTTATGGTTCAAAGGGTCCTACTTTTGGCACCAAAGTTAGCAACTACCCACCATGTCCAAAACCTGAACTGATTAAAGGCCTGAGGGCTCACACAGATGCTGGTGGCATTATCCTTCTATTCCAAGATGACAAAGTCAGTGGTCTACAGCTCCTGAAAGATGGCAAATGGATCGATGTTCCACCAATGCGCCACTCCATTGTCATCAACCTCGGTGACCAACTTGAGGTATCCACCGAATTTTTATACTCAGTGTAATTTAACATGTTGCATCATGTTGTCTACTGTATTTTCATGGTCACTAGTTCGGATTAGCTCCTTATACCCTAACATTCTTGAGAAAATTTACTCTATCAGATCGCCTAAAAGATAAGTATAAGTAACCCACCTAAAAAGTTTTTTGGAGAAGAAAGTGCTATAACATGATATGATACATTGACAATTTGAAAAGAATTTAATCTTGCCTATAAGTCAAATCATACCAGTTCCACTAAATATTGTCAGTTACTTATCCTTTAATTCTTTTACAGTGTCAGTCTATAAGAGTGAAACTCGTTAATACATTATACTCGGTTCACACTAAGGTAGAGTTGTTAAACTAAGGAGACATAAATTTACTACTATTTGGTTGATTTGTGTTTTAAATGGCTTTTAGGTGATTACCAATGGAAAGTACAAGAGTGTGGAGCACCGGGTGATTGCTCAGACTGATGGAAACAGAATGTCTTTAGCTTCTTTCTACAACCCGGGAAGTGATGCTGTCATTTATCCCGCACCAGAATTGTTGGAGAAGGAAGAAAAAGAGAATACAGTCACATATCCCAAATTTGTTTTTGAGGACTATATGAAATTATATGCAGGTCTCAAATTCCAAGCTAAAGAGCCAAGGTTTGAAGCAATGAAGGCTGTGGAAACTTCTGTCAACTTGGGCCCAATAGCAACTGCTTGAGAAAGTGTTAACTTTGATGGAGTATTAATACAACACTAATTAATGGCAGTGGGAAGAAAGATTGTTTAGTACTAAGATAATGATGTTGTAATAATTTGTTAATGTTGGTTAGTGGGGTGCTTTTTCTTGTTTTGTGCAACTTGGGTTTTCTTTATGTACCGTTTCTGGTAGTGTGATGTCTTAAGAGGAGTTCATTATAAAGTTTTCAGATTTCCAATGAAATATTTGATTCCCAGCAAATTAATCGATTGAGTATTTGAGTTTTAAGTTTTACACACAGGGTCAAAATATTCGTACAATCAGGTCACTAACAAGGTAATAAAGGTAACCTGATAAAAATAGTATTAACATGTACAATTTAAATTCATAGTGCGGTGTATATAACTCAAAATCTTAATATGCTTTTATACTTTATGCCTATTTATAGTGCTCGTTTCCTTTGTTAAAAGGGAGATTGAATGACATAGTAACTTGACAGATACTACAAATTATGTACATACCTCTTTTTCTTCCACTAAAACACTAGTGTCATTTTCAGGGGACTCCAGTGGTGATTCTTTATGAAAACCATAAAGCTGATGTAAAGACATTTCTCAATAAAAATTGATATTAGTTAGTACTTAACTAGAATGTTTCACCTTTTATGTTTTTCCTTTCTACACTCTCTGCTTACAACTATTGTATTGCTCTCTTAAGATCTGGTAAAAAAGAAATGAAAATAGAGAAGAATGTATAAGCTGCTCAAGGAAATCCAACTTCTTGGTTGAGTAAAAATTTAATCAACTATGAAATATAGGAAATTTTCAGTACTTATGAATGTTTACGACGTTGTGAATATCTGTAATTATCCAGATATCCATTTCCATTGATGTGGTTAACTCTAAGGATTTTTTACGTTACTAAGGTTGTATGGTATCATCATCTCGATCCATTCATGTTCCTTGAAGCCCCATTTAATATGGCTAATATAAAAGAGATTTACGTTATATACACCGAGTCACCGACAAATATTAACATTATCACTGCAGTTTAACATGTAATAGCAGGTTACATATCATTTTTACCGGATGGTTATCACAGATATTTATCTTAACAATCCAAACCAAACATGGAGTCAGAATTTGTATATCAAAGAGTTTGTGAATCTAAGAATTTAGTACGCTACTAGCTTTCTTTCCTCCTAGCAAATGAGCATTAGGCATGTAGATTCCAGAAACATTATTTAAAATTGTCTAAATCTGCAAATCATGTATGTGGACTGCGTCAGAGTTCAGGAGAGGAGCTACAGTCGGCAAAGGACGCTAAGTTGTACATCCTTGAACACCCTTAGTGAAATTTCTGATTTCGCCACTGATCATACGGATATACAATTCTCATTTTCCCTAACAGCCAGAGCTGCTTGTATTAAATTAAAAGAATGATATTCTAAAGGCATGATACATAAACAGACCCTCAAACTTGGGATCAACTGGCAAGTATGCCCTTCAACTTTTAGTGTGCACAATTAGACACCTCAACTTGTCGCCACTTTGTCAATTGAAACTTCAACTTACAAAATGATCATCTAGACACCTCCAAAATTTATGTGCCACATCTGCATTTGTGTTTACGTGTTCAACTTCATGCAAGTTGAGATGCCTACTTGTGCACATCAAAGTTGGAGGGCATGCTTGCCAGCTGAAGTCAAATTTGAGAGCATATTTATGTATTATGCCTATTCTGGATCTACCAGAACTAAAGGGATTAACGCCTGAAAGTAACATCAATAGATTGAACCTACCAAAGACGTAAAGATTTAATAAAAAGAATTGGACTCAGGAACGGGAATGATGGAGGACAAGGGTTGGATCTTGTGCTCATTAGTCTTGGCCACACGAAGAGCCCACATATCCACACATTTTTTATTTTTTATTTTTTATTTTTATGAGGGTGGTGTCCAGGTCGGTGTGATGCACACCTCAACTATAGCCCACAAGCACAGGGATCGAGTAATCCCGTGCACCAAAGTTACATATGGGCTCACGCCTAGTGTTGTAGCTGAAAATTGAACCTAGCATCTCCAGGTTGTTATTGCATCGCCTTACGCACTCAATAAAGACTTCAGGGTTCTCACATATCCACATACACATTTTGTTAACATCTACAGATCTGAGATAATGCTACCGCATGGACCGGATCACAAAATATAGGTTCAGACACAGAGAAACAAAAGCTTCCATATCAAACCCTTAAACTGATCCCAGGTAGAATGATATGGTTCTAGTTCAACAATGGACAATTGGGTGGCTAACTTAATCTTGGATGAAACAAATATAACCCATGGTCATCTGTTGCATGTCAAATTATCATATCTGTGATCTTACAAGGAATTGCACATTTACAATAACAGGATAAATGGCACATATACTTCAAGAGGATTCTACCTTCGCAGTTACAAGAGAACTTCGTATAGGATTTCAGACATTAGTGTCTGAACAACTAAGTCAAAGCAGCAGGCTTGCTATGAATCAATTTAAGAATGCTTAAAAGCAAATATAATAGCTACACATTAGAAGTTCCAAACTCGCTATCTAATGTAACAATTATCCCAGAATGCTAGCAACAACGTCTCATCAGCCATGAAACAGACAGAATCCGAACTATGTACTTCAAAAAGGGAGCAAAATAAGAGAAGATATTTCAAGTACTTAACCAAAGAACAAATGTTTGACAGAAAAATGACTAATTGATACTCCATAGTCTCAATGACTAATTGTTTTGTATCTTGATACTTTGATATCTTATTTTTCTTGCAATCCTGCATTGACTACGTTTCTTTTGAACCGAGGGTCTATCGGAAACAGCCTCTCTACCCCACAAAGGTGCAAGTAAGGTCTATGTACATCCTACCTTTCCCAAACCCCACTTGTGGGATTACACTGGGTATGTTGTTGTTGTTGTAGTCTCATAACAGCAAGCTTCCCGTTTCATCATAAAAACTTAAATGTACAATTGATATTTGAAGGCCAAAATTTTCTGATTTCATGAATTCAATAAATGTTTGTAAGAAATAAATATTGCAAAATTAGTGTCAGGTCACTGCCTAAGATTTACTAGCATCATTCTGGTCATTTGGATTATCATTCCTTTCAGTCTTGAGGTTCTCAACCATTTGTTCTTCATTGGAACAATGATTCTTCAGAACCGTTGCGATGTCAGTTTCAGAAGCTCCAGCAAGCTTAAATCGTTCAACTGCAGTATCAAGGTTCTCCTTCCAACCAGTCAAACCCAATTTACATTCAACTTGAGACCGCTCAAAAAGCATATTACCCCAAAATAAATGTATTTGAGATCGCATTGCAGCAGCTTGCTGTGCAGCCTCATCAGCTGAAATTTCACCTGCAGCTGACACCTCACCTTCAGGTTTCTTTTTTCTCTTTAGTAGTTCATCCTTCTTGCTAGCACTAGGATCCTTTAGTTCATTAGCCCTCAGCTCCTCCAGCTTTTCCCACATCTGAGTTGCTGCTTTCATTTTCTCTTCTGCACTTTCAAATAGAGCAAGCGTCTCAGTCGGATCCCAATTTGACAGGTCCTCTTTTTTAGCCAAGACAAAGGACCAATGAAGTTTTGCCATTTCAAATTGCTGCTGCCCTAATGCCAGCAATCCCTCATAAAAGTCTGGTTTAATCGAGAGAGCCTCCTCATACTTCTCTTTTGCCAGTGAATATTTTTCTTTCACCCAGTCATATGCTGCTTGAAGCTTAGTAGCCATCGTCTCTTCCTTTGAAGCAGAATCATCAATTGGCATTCGCTTCCTCGCTGCACACATGTGAACATTTCCCCAGTTGAAAAAAGCCAGAGCAGCCACTTCTTGAAACTTTAAGGCAGCCTTGTCAAAAAGAGCTTGAGCCGCTTCACTTGTCAGAGTCTCCTCAAGGGCTTCAGAGCTAAGCTCCATTCCAAGCTCATGCAGGTCAATGTGAGCATCTGGATCAATGCCAACGTGGGTCCTGAATAACTGAGCAAACTCAAATAACCAATCATCCATCTCAACTTCCTTACACTCGGGATCTTCTGTTGTTGTTTTCTCTTTGGTAGTGCCCTTCTCTGTCTTGTTAATCTCACTGTCAAGAGTTTCCACCACGGAATCACTTAGTGAAGAGTGGGATCCGCTTTCGTCAGCTATAATCTCCTCATTCTCAACAGGCCTCTCTTCCTCCTCTTCCAACAAAGCTGGTTCTTGTTCAGGACTCACCTCGACAATATGCAATCTCAACATCCCAATGGAGTCACCTTCATCTGCGTCAGGGTCCTTTGATACTAGACTATCAACCCAGGACTCAGCCAATCTAAGCTCAGCCGTACAGGTAATAGTTACTAAATCACCATCACCATCCTTATACTTAACAAGAACAGACTTTGACATTGCAAACCGTTTTGTAACAATATCCCTCAAGACTCTAAAACTGCAATTTACAGGCATTTGGGAAAGCCTTATATCAAGATCATAAACAAGCTTCAATGGCCTCCAACGAATTACAGCATCTTTAGAAGGTCTGCGGACTTCAATAGAAGCCTGCTCCTTCCGTTCATAACTACTTGGACCTGGATTAGGTTTAGAAGGACCATTTGAAGGCTTCAAAACAACCCTTGGCATCTGAACTTTACCATTTTCAGCTGGCATAACAGGAGAGGGCTTATCTGGTTTATTATTATTAACTGATACAACCGAAGCCCCAGCTGAAGGTGTTGGCTTCTTAGACATTGATCGAGAAGGTAAACACGGTCCTCCTAGACCAGCAATAGAGGCTGCACCCACTGCAGATGCACCAAGTGCAGCTGGCGATGGACGGCTCTGAAGGTCTTGACGAGGACCAAGTATTATGCTCAATCGCCCTGCAATCTCCAAAGCATCCCGATGATTCCCATCAACATCCAATAACATTTGCACATCTTGCATCGCCATTTCATACTTACCCACAGCCTCAAACGCACGAGCCCTTCGTAGAAGAGCCCGAACATAACGGGGCTGAACCTGAAGTGCCATAGTACACTCCGAAATAACAGAATCATAATCTACAGGCTTCATTTGCATCAAACATGCCGCTCTATTGCTATGAAACACAGCTCTTTCCGGATGCGCCTTTGGTGTTAATTTAAGAGCATTATCATATTGTTGTAAAGCACCTACAAAATCCTTAGCCTGAAACCTTTTATTTCCCTCTTCTTTCAACTCATGAGCTCTTTTTATGAAAATGGATGGGTCCAAATCAACAGTACCATTAACAACAACAGGTTTATTGTTATTATGACTCTCCCCAACAACCCCTTGATTTTGATTTTGACTAACACCACCTTTTTTCTTCCTACCACCTGATTTCCCCATTTTCAAGATTCAAACTTTACTACTAATAAGCCTAGATAACCAAAATTTTCAAAACCCCACTATTTATTTTACTATATAAATGAAGAAAGAATAGAAAAAAGCAACTTACAGATACAAAGTTTACACCCTTAGTGGAAAATTGGGTGTTATATGACTGAATCTTGAAAACCCATATGCTGTATTTGGATTTGAAACTCTAGATAGAGGAGGGTTGTGAGTTTAGTGTTGGATTTGAATATCTGTTGTAGGCTAGGATAATTTGATCTATTGTGAGCCCTTGGATGAGTGATTTAGTGGTGGCATTCACCGTTAGATCTTTTTTTCTGTTATTGGATAATTAGATTGGATTTATGGACAATGAGAAAGACGTTAACTGTCTTCTTGTCTGTCTCATTTAGAAGATAGAAGGAATGCACGATGAAAACGGCACAAATTCAGATGCTATCTGCTTTTAGTTTTAGGAAAACTAATAAGGAGATGATGGTCAAAAACATAGTTACTGTGTTCGGTACGGAAGGGAAATATTGTTCACGAAAAATGTGTTTTTAGAAAATATTTTGCGGACAATGTATTCCTCCATACCGAGCACACCCTTAAACTATCGTTTTTTCGCGAGTTACACGCCCCAATTATAAGTTGTTTCATAGGAAATACTAATAGTTGGAATATGAAACTCGGGAAAAATGATACTCCCTCTATTTCAATTTATTTGTCTTAGAGCCTGTTTGGCCTAACGACTAAAAACTGCTTATTTTGAAAAGTTATTTTTTCAAAAAGTACTTTTTATGAGAAGCAGCTTGTGTTTGACTAATTCATTTGAAAAGTGCTTTTGACTGCTTTTAATAAGCAGATTGTATTTGACTAATTTTCTTAAAAAAGTGTTTTTGAGTGTCAAATTACGAAAAAGGACAAGTATTAATAAACGTTTACTATTAAGATTATTTTACAAAGAAAAATTATTTTAAATAGCTATTATGAAAGACTTTAATTAAGTTTTTAATTTTAACTAATTAAAATTTAAAAGTGCAAATTAAAGTTTTTAATTAATATAATACATAAATAAATAAAATAGTGATATAATATCAACACGATGATTTAAATATACTAAAAAACTACAACCAAAATAAAATTCAAAATTATTCCACAAATTAAAATTCAACACAAAAATAAGTAGAATCCTTCATACATCACGAATATTCTCAATGATTTCATCCCTAACGGATTAATGAGGGATATACTTGGTAAACTTACATTTATTGTAGGGATATTTTTGTCTTGAAGAAGATTAATTTCTGCTTCTACTTTTTTTAAGAAGCAGAAATTTTGTGTTTCTCCCCAATCGCAGAAAAACTGCTTCTGCTTCTACTTAAAATCAATTTTACTAATTCGTCAAACTGCCTCTACTTAAAAGCAATTTTACTAATTGGCCAAACAACTCAAGTATCCAAAAAAAAGTATATATTTTTAAAAAAAAAAAAAAAAAGGTTTTTGGCCTTAAAAGCGCTAGGCCAAACAGGCTCTTACTTCCTTTTTAAAAAAAAATGTCTCTTTCCTTTTTGGAAACTTTTTAATTCCAACTTTCCACGTAACATGTTTAAGACCACAAGATTAAAGGACATTTTGATACATTCTACATATATTTAGTTTAAGACCATGTTGGCACAGAGCATGTGAGTTTTGATGATTGACAAAGTAAACAAATGAGGCAAGTGAACCAGACATGTTTTATCTCAGACATAGGCAGTGAGGTAGGAGAAGATAAATCAAAGACAGTTGTTGGACAATAGTGAATGAAACAGGTTTATGGACATGTTCTATCTCAGAGTGTGACAAGATTCAGAGGCAAAAGCAACAGGTGGTTGAACCAGGTTCAAGTACATGTTCCAGTTTACACTTCTACTGCGAGTAGGATTTGTGTTGAGGCGGCAAACAGAAATAGAATGATTTCGAAGATGAATTATCGCTGGAATGGGATATAGTAAGTGTGCCACGAGTGCTCCCTTCTGAAGACATGGCGGTAGAATTGCAGGATTCCTTGCCATAATTATCAAGATACTTTAAACTCCTACGAGAACAATGAAGCCGCATGGAAAGGCAAGAATCCTAAGTCAACTCAAACCCTAGTACAACTAATGGGCCTATTCACGAAAGGTTTTGGGTTTGCCGACTTGCTGCGCACTCAATGCTCTATATATTGAAGTCTTACCAAAAAAAAAGGTTTGCGCATTCAAAAGAGAGAAATCAGAATATTGAGCGAATACAGTCAATGCAATATTGAGTGTTCTGATTCCAGAAGTGCCACCTGATACTACTAAAAAAATTAAAGCAGATGTTCTACACAGTTTATGTTTTACAGTTCTTGAGTCTAGATTTGTGTGTTCGGTTGTTTATCAAGGTGTAACTTTATCCACTTTCATAGAAGCATAAATCATAGGTATAAACAGTTAGTCAAATTCAACTTTAAGTTGGGATAACTTGAAGGGTGCTTACTAGTCTAGGGAGATTAGTGAGATAGGAATTAGAGGTTAGTTCATAGGTTACAGAGTTTGTAACTTAAATTAATTTGCACAGGCTCACAGTTGTATTGGAGTTTTGGAAAAATCCTACAAGGGTGTAGATCGTGATTTTTTCACCCTTTTGAGCCGGGTGGTTTCCACGTAAAATTTTTGTGTCCTTTACATTATTATTCTTTACTATTTCGCGTATGCTAAGCTTGGAACAGATAGAGCAACGTGTTCTATCCTATAGGTGAAATCTAGTATTGATTAGGATAGAAAGTAGGTTGTGCAACCCAACAAGTGGTATCAAAGCCTATGTTCTCTTTAAGATGCTAACATTTTAAGAGAAGATCATGACAAACAAAGTAACAGAAATTAGACAAAGCAAAAGGGAATCAATCTATAAGCCACTGTTGTTCAAAAGTGAACACTATTATCTATGGAAGAATCGAATGTAGACCTACCTTATGAGCGAGGACTATAACCTGTGGATAATCACGTCAAGAGGACCACTGATCCCCATGAAGACAATGCATGATGGATCAAGAAGACCCAAAACTGAAAAATAATTTGTGGGTGATGACTTCACAATGATGGAACTAAATGCTAAGGTAGTCGGCATTCTACATTGTAGTCTGGGAAGACACGAGTACAACAGAGTCTTAAGATGCTCCAATTCCAAGGAAATTTAAGACCTTCTGGCACAAAGTCATGAAAGTATAACTCAAGAAAGACAACTCAGATTGCATATGCTCATGAGGAGATATAAACTGTTTGCAATGAATGAAAAGGAGTCAATCGGGGATATGTTCAACAAATTCATCAACATCACCAGCAATCTGATGGCATTGGGCAAGGTTTTTCCCACGGAAGACTTAGTCATGAAATTCTGAGGAGTCTTCCTCCCTCATAGAACATACGAGTTGTTACGATTCGCTTTTACGCGGTTAAAGCATAAAAGTTACTACGAGGTTGTTGGTGGTGTAATTGAATTTTAGTATTTTAGAGTCACCACCTAATTTATTAAGGGAAATTAGGAAAACCGGTTTAAAAGGGTTTATCAAACACGAGAAAAATCCTTTTTGGACCAAAGATCGAGGTAAGGGTTCTGGTGATCCCTTAGGGAAGGTTTTACGCACCCTAGTATTGAAGATCCGTAGAATATGGTTGACCTATGAGCTTCAATGTGTGATTAATGTATTTATTAAAAAAAAAATGTATAACTTTCCGCAAAAAATGTCATTCATTTTTTCATAAACTCAAGAAAAAAATTTGGCAAAAAGTCTGCTTAAAAAAGGGTTTTTGGGGTTTGAAATTCACGTAAGTGTTCAACTCACTTTATTGTCGGACTAGGACACCCCCAGGATTTCTCCCGAGTAGAGTCGCTACTATTCTAGTCCTAATAAAATGAGTTTAGGTCTTACGGGTTTTATTATATGTATATATAAAGATATGGAGTATATCTCCGATTTTATACATATATATATAGATAAAGAATATTACAAGTTGTTAGTTTAAGTCCGGTTTCAACATTGAAGCTCATATAAGTCAATTTATATTCCAATCCAAATCCATCTCATCTCAAACTTTGGCCCAACAGATCTCCTTTATTTTTTTTCGGTCCAACAAATTTTGGGCTTCCAGGCCCAAAGCAGTCCATTTCCAGATCCTGAATCGGTCCCAAAAAAAAATGTCCAAGTCTTTATTTTTTTAATAAAGAGCCCAAGTCCAGAATTTGATCCTTATGGTTGCAAAACATGTGATTTTTGAAATCAACTTATTCCTACTCATTTTCAGTATAAAAGGAAATTTTACACGGTTTTTTTTACCACAGGCTTATTGCCCAAGAAAACTTGTCACCAATTTTTTTTTGGAGAAATAACTTTTTTTGCATTGATTCAGCTTTAAATTCTATTGCATCATACACTTAACCATAGTATTATACCAATTTTAAGTTCAATTTCATGCAAAGTTGATCACTATCCGAGTTTGAAAATAGTTTGGCGACTTCCTAAAAATACTATGTGCCTTTTCCTAAATTCTAACTCCTATAGGGTTCCAATATACCATACATTTTGTTTACATATACAATACATATACACATAATAATATAC
The DNA here is from genome assembly GCF_019175385.1 of Lycium barbarum. Classification (NCBI taxonomy): domain Eukaryota; kingdom Viridiplantae; phylum Streptophyta; class Magnoliopsida; order Solanales; family Solanaceae; genus Lycium; species Lycium barbarum. The sequence goes on from NC_083344.1 coordinate 94,439,882, forward strand.
ATAAGTAAAGAAAAGGAAAGAATGAGAATTTGGACTGGTGGGCATACCCGAGCCCACTAGTGACCATTTTCACTCATGGTTGGGCCTTCAATATATATTAGCTTCCCTTTCCATTTTTTACGCGGACTCGATCAAAGATAGTGATGTTGGGCCTTAGGCCCAACAGGTTTCAATGCAAAGGAGCAGCCCAAACGGCCCACGATGTTTCACATGCCAACACAAAAGGGGGAAAAGAAGTTGGGGGGTTAGAAAGTATCTAAACTATCTTATGAGACTAAGAAGAAATTTAAAGACTAAGACTAAGAAGAAATTTAAATACTAAGTAAAACATTAAAGTAGACATAGGTACACAAATACACATACACAGTCCATATATATTCTTAACAAATTTCAAACAAACAAACACGATATCTCCCAGCCCAAAATAAGAACAAGTAGGATAGGCCCAAATAACTTAGATTGAAGACCAGGCCACAACAATCCACACACAGGCCCATAAGATAAATACCTACAGGGGAAGATTTGGCCCAACACTTAGTATAATAAAATAGGTTTCAGAATTTTTTTATGAGGTATACAAAATATACTTCTTTGTATACACCATGTTGTATAAAAGTCATGTATATTTCGTATACATTCAATACGTAGCATGTATATCAGTAACAAAATAAGGGAAAAGGAGTGGGATTTTCATGGCAATTAACCCAACAAAGGCAACATTTAACAACTTCAAATACACAGCTTTTACTGAAAGGGAAAAAGCCATAGATTCCTACACTTTTTGAAGTGAAACTTAACTTTAAAGGATGGCTTTAACAAAAAATGACTTACTTGAGCATATTAATCCCTTTTATTTAACTTAAGGGTCCCATAATATATGATTTCATATAGGGGAACCCCAACAACCAAAATGGAAAGGAACTTGATTGAATTTGACTAGAAACACTAAGTCTTGTTCCCTTCCTTCTTAGTCCTAGGTAAGTCACACCTATAATCCTTCATATTTTAAGTGACATACCTCTTGTTAATGACCTTCAAATCCTACTTTGTTTTTACTCAGGTGTAAACAGACTTGACTATGCACAAACTAGGTGTAAGTCATTTCAACAAGAAGTTTTCAAAGCAGAGACTCAAAATCCTTAAGTGTAAGGAGCATAGACATTTAACAGACCACAAGATAAAGGCAGACAAGAAACTTCAATACCAATATTTTAAAAGGAGTAAAACAGGCTATCATTTTTTACTCCTAGACAGACCAGTTTCCAAGGAACCAATACACCATGGGTTTATCTAATGTAATCAAGGTTTTTACTAATATCCAGAGTGGAAGACATAGTCAAACAACACACAAGAGTCATAGTTAATGAGTTGCAGGTTTAATCAAGTGAAAAAGTGCAGGGCTTCTTTTAAAAGCAAAGTTGCAAACTCAATCAGTGACCTGATTTAATTAAGTGCACAGCCCAAACTTAGTCAACTACTAACCATGATTTAATAGACTAACATGAGGCAAACATAGGCCAAACAATCCTACATAGTCAATTAAGTGCATAAACATGGTTAACAAAGGTCATGGACCAACTAACCTTAAACAATTTAAGAAAATAGACATGATCAACAATATAGATCAATGGACCTCAGAACAGGGAAGCACTTTATAACTAGCCAACTACAAATTAGCTAACTTGAATAAGCATGTAAGCACCATTAGACATGATTAACAGAAACCAGCTAATCTCAGACAAAACAAGTATTTAGGCACGATTATCAAACTACACATCAACTAATCCTAAACAGGTAAGTATTTATACTGGATCAAATAGAGGTTATGCACTACTAATCCTATTTGAGCACATAGGCAGGATTAATACAAGTTATGAATACCTAATCTAGTTAGACATATGGACATAATTAATAAACTATTTAACTTAGATTAATAACCTAACTAAACAACATGATTGTCAACTACAAAACTAAAACAAATCTAAACTAATATTAACTAAGCCTAATAAAATGTACAAAAATAGAAACATAATGAATTACACGAGGCAGCTTAAAGTACTAAAAAAATAACTAAAAGGAAAAAGGATTACCTTTTTAGAGTGCAACCTTGGTCGAGTTTGAACCTTGGAGATCCTTTTGCTCCTCAACCCCTCAACTCAGCCACACAACGAAGAAAAAATACTTAAAATTTACTTAACTTGAAAATTAAAGTTTCAAAGCAATTTTTTGCTCAAACTTAAGAGAAATCGAGTTTTTAGTGAATATGTGTGATATTCCGTTCAAATTTCTCTCCAACAATGTGATTTGGGGGTTCTTTATGTAGAACCCCAAAAATCTCAAAATCCTAGTTAGAATTGATGTGGGAGAAATCCACATATTTAAGGATTGCTTCCCCACACTGCGTTCTGTTTATTCTATTTTTGCCCTCGTTGACCCATTCATGGGTCTCATTAGAACTATTTGGACCTGAGAGGATAATTTCCATGGCTTCCTAGGCGTCGTTTTGAGTCTTGAAACACCCTTTAGGAATGTGACTTTAAGCGGAAACCGTTTGACCTAGAGTTAACTTGGTCAACGAAACCTCTGTTGGGAAATCTGAGGCCACAAGTGAGTTCATAGTGCATTTTTATGTATGTCTGCGTATCTGGTTTGTGTGTTCGGGCCTCGGGTGATTGTCGGATTTCGGGATGAAATTGTGAAACTTGGGAAAAGTTTCTGGTGTCTGGTGTCTGCTGTAGCAGCACCTAGACCGTTGTAGCAGTGTGGTTGTCGCTGTAGCGATGTGGTTGTCACTGCAGCAGTAAGTTGAGTTCTTGGCCTTAACCGCTGTAGCGGTCTGCACAGCCAATAGGGCGGTATCGCCGGAGCTGTAAGGGTGACCGCTAGCGGTCGACGAGCAGTTTTTATAAGTTTAAAATTCCAAAACCCTAGTTATTATTTCTATTCCGACTTGCGAGTTTTGTGGAGGCAAATTGGAGGGTTTTCAAGTGATTGCTTCCCTAAGGTAACATTCCTACCTTATTATGGTTCCATTAACCTCTCTTAATCATCTAGCATAATCTAGAATCCATAGAATCTAATGAGTTTTCAAACGAGTTCTTGAGTTAAGTTCTAAATCATTTTTGGTTCCTAGAATCTTCCTAAATAGTAAGATTATTTTTGAATATGCTTGAATATGTTGGGAACAAACTAGCTAGATTCACATTTTTCATAAAAAAAGCTTGAGATTAAAAGAAGGAGTTTTATGGGTTTTCTCCCTAATGAGCTCTTGGCATTAGAATCTTGTATTATTGGTTGGGTTAGCTTCATTAAGCATCGATTTGATAATTATAAACTATGCAAACATGTTTCTTCCATTTTAGTGATAAAATTGTGGGATTAAAGTTGGGGTTCTTAGACCCAAATTTGGGGGTTTTCTCAGTAATGATGATTTGAAAATTAATTGAGTATTCCTATGATTAAATTAATGGGTTTTGACCCTTTGGTATTATTTGGTATTTTGGTCATAAAATTTCCATTTTGCCTTGAGTCCCATTTTCCTAAATTAAAGAGTGGGTTTTTGAGCCAAATAGAATATAGTCATTATGGGTATCATTATTCATGGTTTCTTACATATAATTCATATGTGATAGAGTTTGATTGTTTGGAGATGCGTCAAAAGACGAAACAAGATGTGGGTTCGTGGCACCAGTTCGGCTGCCAGGTAGGTTACGGCTTCCCTTTCGGTTGACTCCGATTAGTTTTCCATATTCATGTATTAAAAGGAACGAAGAATGCATGTGTAGGAATTGGAGATTTGGGATGGAATCCTAGGATGGTATTGTTGTGTGATTTGTATGTTTGGGCTTGTGGCCTGTAGATTCTTTAGGATGCTTGATTTGGTTTTCGTGAGTATCGATGGATTTTATGTGACTTGGGAGTAGTGGGTAATACCTATTTTCTATGTCTCACGATGAGAATTTCCGTAATATGTGATTAAGTGTGTTATGCTATTAATAGTGAACCTAGTTGATAAATAGAAGGATAAAATGTACCAACGGTTGCGATTGAGTTCTAAAGTGAGTAGGAATGAATGCCTTGTGAGTAGGAGGTGAATTTACTTATACTAAGCTAATAGGATAATAAAGGAAGAGCGGTAATATTGTATTGCGACTGATTGGATCTATTTTGTTGGCTTGATGCCACGAGTGAGTAACTGCTATTGAGAATTATTTGTGTTAAGGTGGTACCTTAATTTGATGTTGATACATGGATAGAATTCCGTATGACTTGTGTAGATATTGATGATAGTGTTGGTGTAATGACCCGTTTGGTCGTTTAGCACTTTTGGGCTCTTCCTCGCTAAAATACCCTTTTCGTAGCCTTAAACTGTATTCTTGACTTGTGGGATGGATGACATGGTTATTTAATTGATGGGCCATTTTTGGAATATATTTATTTAACGTTTGTGAATAGATTATTCATAGTAATATTATTTGCCCACATATAGGATATAAGTTGGTAAATATAGTATTTGACGGAGTGAGTAAATTTTTAAAGTACACAAAGTGATTAAGTGACTAAGTGAATTGAGGAAAATATTATGATAAGTTATTGGGCCAGACCCACTTCTTATGACCCATACATATTAGTGGCCTAGGGTTCCAAAATGATATATTTACACTTGGCTTGCAAAAGAAAAGAAAAGGAGAAGGCAATAACTGAAAGGATTTTCGTCCAAATTTTTTTAATGGCATCAGGTATGTCTCATCTGAAAATTTGTTCTTGGTGTAATATAATTAATTCTCTATGCACTTAGTGATTAGGTAAATGTAGTCATGTTAGTGATGATGCTGGTAATGATTATAAAGGTAATGGGTTAATAATGAAGTTATGATTTGAGATAATCATTAGATAATTATGAGAAAAGGAGGACGTGTTAATGAAGTCATGTAAATGTTGGATGTTTATGCTATTGGTTTCATAATTCTATTGATTGCAGAGAATAAAGCATTTTCTTTCAAGACATTATTAAGAAGTTATGTTAATTACATACCATCTCCTTGTGTAGGTAGCATATGCTCAACTAATATGGTGCTGGTTAGTTGCTACTTAAGTAGCTATGTGGTTATCCTTAGCTTTACAATAGCTTATTAGAGGTTATTACAAGTTGGTCATATAAATATACAACTTAGATATAGACGTAAGATAGGAATTATATGGCTGAGAACATAATTCAAATGAAATGATGTAGAGATTAAGGTATTTAGCTTTTTCGGTAAGATAGGTTATGAAAACTGGAAAGGGAAAAGTGCAGATCTTCCAATTTTGAAAATTTTCATTTGCTTATCATGTTGCACTTCAATTTTGGTATATTGGGTTATGCAATTTGATATTAGGGTATTGGATTAATGTACACCTTCAAGTTCATGGTATTTGAGTTGTGGAAAGCAAGATTATAATCCTATGTTAAGATTTTGGGGTAATTGAAGGTTTTGAGCCCTGGTCTTAAGAAATGGGAATTTATGTTTTGAGAGTTCATTTGTGGATGAAATTCGCTAATTTTCTGAATACAGGACCCTTAGTTTATGGATAAAATAACTTTTCAATAAAATTTTAGTTTCACCCTTAGGGGCTCGGGGTCACCTTTTAGGGTCTATTTTTGGGTTCCGAATTAAAGTATAACAATATGGGTATCACTGGACTCGTTTAAACTCGTAGAGTAATATTTTGACTATAATAAAATCGATTTTTTTAACAAAATTATAGTTTGGCCCTTGGGGCTCAGGTTTGGCTATTTTGAGTTATTTTTGGGTTCTAGATAAAACTATGGCAATATGGGTATCCATGTATTCGTGTTTTAATGTAGAATTCATATTTGATAAACTTTCATCGTTCGAAAATGCTTTAGAAAGGAAAGGAGTTAGCTTGAATGTTCATGGCTCCTGTTCGGCTTCCAGGTAGGTTACGACTTACTTTATGTTTAGACTCCGGTTAGCGAAACGTATACAGATAGTAGTGATTGACGGGGAAAGCATGATAGGTCTTCAGGCATGGTGTGGAGGTGAATTCCATCTAGGTTGGTATTGTCAGCGGTTATGTGGGTTTGTTGTCATTATTGTGATACTGTTATGTGGGCTTATCGCCATTATTGCGATATTGTTATATGGTTTTATCACTATGGTAGTGATTTCATGTACTTGATATAATTCTCTCTCTCTCTCTCTCTCTCTCTCTCTCTCTCTCTCTTGTTATCTCACTTGTCATATAGGAGGGGAAGGTTATTACTGAGAAATTGAATATTGAATTGCATTTCATAATATGAATCTGTGGAACCTATGATTGCGGGGATTATTGAGGTTGATTTCATGCGAGGAATGCATCGCATATTCTATGTGTTATTTGATGTAATTACCACCTAGTTATATCTCTGTCACATACTAGCTCACTCATCTCATAAAAAGGGAAGGGTAACATTGATGATTGAACCATGGACAATAATATGACCTATACTTGTTGATTGCATATTGGTGATATAGTTGAGAATGATATCATGCATGACATGCTTCCATATTACTCTTATGTTGTCCTGATACTGAGGTGGGTGATTGAGAGACTCCGAGGTCTTTGCTGGAGATTGAGAGTGATTGAGAGGCTCCGAGGTCTTTGTCGGAGATTGAGAGTGGTAGAGAGGCTCCGAGGGCTTTACCGGAGATTGAGCATGATTTATAGCCTTCGAGGTTTCTGCCGGAGAGCACGAGTGGTACATGGACTTCGCGGGTCCCCTATGGGTCATGACTATGAGGCATTGCCATAGCATGTGTGTACAAGAGTGGAGCGTGAGAGGTGACTACTGCATTGCATAGCAGGACATTGCATTGCATTGCATTGCACTCCATTTGAATTGCTATTCATGTCATTGCATGGCACATTCTCTGATTAATTCTTGATTGGTGATTTATTGAGTTGTTGTTTGTAAGGTAATTATTTTAGAGGCTTGATGGACTCGAGGTTTAGATATTTCCACCTAGGCTTATAACCTGAGACATTGAAATCCCTTGTGACTATCGTTACTGTAAGACCTCCATATTTACTAGAGTTGTGTCTGTGTTTGATTACTTATCTACTTACTTATTAGTTGTTTCTTGTTTATATGCGTGAACTAAGTATTGTCGGCCTATGATACCTATGAGCCTTGTGTTGTGCTCATACTACTCTTGCTACACTTCTTGTGGAGTGTAGAGTTATTTTCAGGTGATGTTTGGAGTCTCGAGACCGTTTCGAGGCATTTGGCAGAGGCGTTTGGGTGAGCTATTTGAGATCTTGCAACCCAGAGTCTCTTCTTAGATTTCTGTTATTCCTTATCCTTAAACAGAAGTCGTATCCAGTTTGAGTCTGTTATTTACTTCAAATTGTAAACTTTTTAGAAGCTCTTGTACGAGTCTAGACCAGGTTTTGGGAATTTCTTATAATAAAGTTATTTTTTCCGCATTGGTTTTAGTATTTAAACTGTTGGAGTATGTTTACGTATTGTTATTCCGCATCAAATTGAGGTAGTTAGGGGAAGGGTTCGCCTACCAGGGGAGGTTAGTGTGGGTGCACGCATGATCTGTGATTTGGGTCGTGACAGTTGGCATACCTATGTTGGTACTTGTGACTTTGATATATTGTTGGCGCACCCATTGTTGGTGTTTGTGATTCGGATATATTGTTGGCGCACCCATTATTGGTGTTTGTGATTTGGATATATTGTTGGCGTACCATTGTTGGTACTTGTGATATTGAGCATGATTATTGATGATGATAAAGGCATCGCACGCACTCTCATTTTCATGATACATTATTGAAATACTGATGATACTTGATGAAACACTTTGATGAGCTGAGCTCGATTTTACTTGAGTGACGTGAGATGGTTGATATCCGATGTTAGTTCTAGAATCGTTGATTGAGTGAGTGCATGGACTCCGTGGGTCCCCCAGAGTGGTGCCGGTGAGAACCCCCTTTGGGCAAAGATCCGGAGTCCCGTCTGTCTGTTGGGCAATGATTCGGGACGGGTGGCACTTAGACTTCACGAGTCACATTGGGTTGTGCTACTGAGATGTCGATATTTCCGTCCGTAGTACATGTGTACACAGCATTGGCATGACATTGCATTGCATTCATACATCATTGCATTGCATTGCATTACGATTTGTTTGAGATGATTTGGTGTTTACTTGTGATGTTGGATTCAAATTGATATATTGAGCCTTGGCACAATTGGGATTAGATGCTACTTAGTCGATGATGTATACTTGTCTTCGATTATCTGTAACTTTTACTGGTTGGTTTGTCTTGTGGATCGTTCGTAGGATCAGTTGTATATTTGACCTCTAAAGGATGTAGGCTAAAGATATCATAGTGAAGAGCCGATTCCTAGACAAAAAACGAATGGTAATAATGATATTTGACTGTCATGATATTGTTGTGGATCTAGCTTGTGGTTATTAACCGAAGGTGAATGAGTTAAGGGTCTTGGTGTCATATTGTGCAGTAAATAGACGTAGGACTTGGTTTTAGTTGCTGGTCATGTTTATTTGTGACTTATTTTACTGATATGTGTTTTTAACCATTGTCGGCCTATGATACTCTGTACTCATTGATTGTACTGATACTGCTCTTGCTACACCTTTTTTGGGTGTAGAGTGTTTCAAGTGATTGATTGCAACATGTTCAGAGATGCGCGGTGCCTAATCTGAAGGCCTCCTCCCATTTCATTCCGGGACGGAGGTTGGGTCTTATAGTGTTGTTGTAATCCGTATCATTTAGTCGCTCTTGTACTAGCCTAGACCAGGTCGTGGGAACTTGAAAGAGTCTTTATTTATTTAACGGTTGTAAATACTTTCAATATCGAAATTTATTACGTGATTGATTTCCGCTGTTAATCGTACTTAGTTATTGGAATATTCGAATTGTCTTTACTTGATTATTGTGTTATTGATTGAGGGTTCGCCTACCGAGGAGGAAAAGGTAGGTGCCCGCGCGATCCTAAATTAGGTTGCGACACATTCAAAGGCTGAGATTCAACCTTAAGAATTCATAAATGGTTGGATTCGACCCAACAATGGGTCAATCCTCATGGTTCATCGTGAACCAATAGGAATTCAGTATTCAAACCAAGTGCAAAAAAAAAAAATTAAAGTTTTTCAGCCATAAGACCGTTGCAATTCAGAAAAGTGAAGAAAAATGAGGGATTATACCTTATTAAGGTTACGTTTGGTGAGTTTGGAGATGGAGCATTAAATGTTTGCTCGATCCGGCCATGCAAGGCCAGAAAAAGGTATTGTACACCTGCTGCTTTGCCAAATATGATGAAGATGACGCAGGAGAGAGAAGGAAAAATAGTGGCGGCGCTAGGGTTTCGGGTGAAACCCTTGAAGAAAACAAAATGACTCCTTAAGGGGTCTATTTGGCACGCACCTATATACTGGTGCTTCATTGGTCGGGTCTAGCCCTGTATTGGGTTGGACTCGGTCCAAATTTTAAGAAAAAATGAGAGGGGCCCGATATACACATATATATACATGATGTATATGTATATATCTGTATATATCATATACATGCTTATAAGGAGGGGTAGAAAAATGCAAGTTTATGCAATAGCCATAATTTGAAGTTTATTCATAATTTGAACATTTCAAAATATGGCCACACCTAATTCAAACAACCAATTGAAGGCTAATTTTGTAAAAATGACTTTAATTGACTTGAACAAATTAATTTGGCTATTTCAATTAAGGCCATAATTAGACTAACAATTAATCATTTCAATTGTTGCCAATATTAGCCCTGCAGTAAACAATGTATGGAATTTAACCACAATTAAACATTCAATTAATTATGATTAGTTCTAATAAATTGTACATATGCAAAATTAAGAATTGAGGGGTAGCAATGATTAATTCATTTACTTAATCTGATTCCTTGAATTAGACAGGGTGGAATGATTGCTAATTGATTTTTCTAGTAATTTTAACAATTAAATGAATAATTGTTTTCAAATGATCTTCTTGATTGACTCTAGAAAATGGCTCATAATTATTGCAAAATATGTAAATTAATTTCCAAATGATTTATAGAATTATAGAAATTATTTTGCCAAATGAAATGGCAAAATATTAGTTGAATACTTTTATAAAATCATTTTGATTTGTAGAAAATACATATTTCACTCTATTTAATATTCAAGGACTCTGGGTAATTATGATAAATTATGGGAGGTCAAAAATTATGTGTCAACAACTGCCCCTTCGGTGTTCGGGGATTGTAAGGCCATCCCTGAGCAACGAAATTTGACTAACCCTGATTTTTGACTGACTCAACTCATACTACCTCTTATTTTAGCAATTTTCAAATATGTGGCCGGACCCTAGCTTTTGGGTTTCCTACATATCTCAGATCACATGAGAATTCAGGCCACTTGTAATTTGACTCAATTTAGACTCCTAAATGCAAATTTAAGCAAATTTCGAATTTCCCGGCCATCAAACTGGGAAGTCCGGAGTGATTGGTTGGAGTGTGACTGACTCTCTGCATTGAGTTCGCCTACGTATCCCTATTTTTAGGAATCAAGTCACTTGTAGTCTGACTCGATCGGAGGTAAATGATATTTCTTCTGCTGGACCGCCTTTGGGTGTGTGCCGTGTGCATCCGACCGGTTGCGGAATAATAAAAAGCAAAGCAAATAAACAAATAAAACATTATTGTATGGCTGGGCATGTTGAGGATTGATCTTCTAAGTCTTGGCCAGAGAGCTTGACTCTCATGGGCACCCTATCTCAACTGGCTGCGTAAGAAAAAGTTTCACGTTTGCTCCGCATATGTCTGGATCTGAATTTGCTTAGCCTACTCCCTCTGCTGGCTGTAAATCTATTCCCACCTGTTGAGTCACGTTGGTTGGTTTAATGACGAATATTGCGATCATCCGACCGAATTTACATCGTCTTAATTTTTTGGAGCAAATACTGCGGTCACTCGACCGGATTTACATTGCTTTACCATCTTGATTATATCTGTATGCTTGTATGAATGGCCCTCTTGGCATGTTTGTATGAATGGCCCTCTAGGCATGTTTGTATGAATGGCCGTCTCGGCATGTTTGTATGAATGGCCCTCTTGGCATGTCTGTATGAATGGCCCTCTTGGCAACAGGAAAATAGATATACAATGGCCCTCATGGCAAATAAGAAGAAGTGATGACCCTCTTGGCACCAGGAAAATAGATATGCAATGGCCCTCATGGCAAATAATAAGAAGTGATGACCCTCTCGGCAACAAAAAAATAGATATGCAATGGCCCTCATGGTAAATAAGAAGAAGTGATGGCCCTTTCGGCGACAGAAAAATAGATATGTAATGGCCCTCATGGCAATAAGAAGAAGTAATGGCCCTCTCGGCAACAGAAAAATAAATACGTAATGGCCTTCATGGCAAATAAGACGAAGTGATGGCCCTCTCGGCAACAGGAAAATAGATATGCAATGGCCCTCATGAAAAATAAGAAGAAGTGATGTGAATGACAGATATGGCCTATTTGGCTAAATCGTCTTTCTTTCGTCCTTCATATCGGTTGTGACCCTCGTGGTCAGATACGCCGTGTTGTTCTACTACGACCCCATTCGTTCGGATATTTTCCATTAGGCCATTTGTTCTTTGTGGGCCCCTATGGCCAGGTGTTTGCCCTTTTGGAGTTTTCGTCCTTTTGTGGCCCTTGTGGCTAGATATTTGCCCTTGTGGCGTTCAAATCCTTTTGTAGCCCTTGTGGCTGGGTATTTGCCCTTGTGGCATTCAAATCCTTTTACAGCCCTTGTGGCTAGATATTTTTCCCTTATGGCATCGGATACTTCTGTAGCCCTCATGATCGGATATTTTTCTGAAAGCCTACGCTCGGCAGCGATCTAGACCTTTTGGCGAAACATTTCCTGCACATGAAGCAAAGTTAGAAGAAGGGTCGTCTTCCGACGTCCTGGGACCCACATCAGAAATGGGTTAGTTTTTTCCTATTTAAAGTTGATTTGTGTAGCCGGCGCTTTCGCGTCTTCGGCTTTCTAGACTCAAAACCCCTTCAGCTCTGGTATTCGAAAGATGAATTTATTTTTATTATGCAGAAAAATCATTTTTTGTAAGGTTACTGTTACACCCTATTTTGAACGGGTCCAAGATAGTTTGCAACTTCCCGGTTCTTCTAACTGGTTTAAAAAGGGGTTAGAGTCGCCATCTTATTTTTAAGGAAAAATAGGAAACCTATATGTATTTGTGTGTCTACTCCATTTTTAGGCCATGAAACATATGAGATTCTAGATAAGAGTTTTATTTACCCTAAGGGGAAGGCATTAAGCATCGCTCAGAGCCTATCTGAAGACAGTCCTTAAACTTAATTTAACCGAACACTAGAGGGGGATTATCTATCTATTTATCATTATTATTACCTGTTTTCAAAATTCTATGATTTTGATTAAAAGCTACACTAAGTGATTATATGCTAAGTATATACAGTGTATAAAAAATGTGTTTATACCAAGTATCAAGTATTTATAAAGAATGTATATCGATAGGAATGTACAAAGAAGTGTAAGAAAAATATACCTCGTTCGACAGTAGTGTATTTGTTAGCAAAATGAGTATATATCTATTTGCACAAAAGATATATCAGTTGGTGTAAATAATGTATACAACAATATAGAAGATGTATAAAAAATATAAGAGTATGTAAAATAGGTATATAAAGAATGTGTGTCTATGTATATTAAAAGAATGTATGTATATTAAACATATAAAGAACATATTTCAAGTATAAAAGAGTGTATATCAAACATAAAATTTCTAAAGAATTGTATCACTAGGTATATTAGTGCATAAAGAATGTAAAAATAATCTATGAATATTCATTGGTGTAAAGAGTTTATATAACAAAATTATTAAGAAAAGTGAAGTTGATTTAACTTGTTTCTACCGTTTAGTTAAAAAGAGTGTTCATTTAATGAATATCCTATCAAAAGAATAAGGAACAAAAGGATAGTAAAAAATTTCTGGTAAAAAATGAGTGAAAAAGATATAATGCCTTTAAATAATGAAAGATTTGTAAATGGACGGCCTAGTATTTACCTAGCGTCAAAAATGTGAATTTAACTTAACTAAAATATGTATTAATGTATACGAAACAATATAAAATGTGTGTTGTATTAAAATTGTATAAAGAATATAAAATAAAGGATGGACTAGTATTTTTGCCTAAACGCCAAAAGTGTGAATTTAATTCACAAAGTATTTATATCGAGTCAATCTAATCAATTTATGAAAGTGTAGACAGCCTAAATCTTGCCTAAAGCGAATAACTAACTTTAAATTAAACATATAAGCGACAAGTAATTAAATATCCCCGCCCAACATTAAAGTGAAGTTTTCACTACTCCGAGTTTATGTTTTGTACATTTTTAAATAACGCGCGAAAGTAAATACAAACAAGGATTCGATGAAGTTTTCGGGTTCCTTCCGAGTGTCGTCTTCGGGATGTGTCTCTGAGTACCTGTATAAACACTTTGCAAAAGTATTAGTAAGAGAATAAATAACTATCTAATGAATTAAAGAAATGATAAATAAACTTAAAATAAAAACCCGTCTTTTGTACATGGGAGGCCTTGGAAATCGACGACAATTTCTTCATCGGCCATTTGGGTTTAGTATTCGCCCAAATGAGTTTAAATAAATTTGACAAAAAATGTAACAGTACAGTTGGCCTTCGAAAGTATTTTTCCGGGCACAGAACCAACAATGATATTTGTAAAAATAATGTAAAATGTGTAAAATCAGTCCAAACAATTAGCAACAATGCGGCAGTAGTAAAACCATTGGAAAAATGACAGAGGTTGTCCGGGAAGTGTCATAAAATAGTCAACGGAGAATAAAATCAATCCCTTATGGATCAACCATCAATCAAACAGAACAACAACAACCCAACATTAACACCAATAGGCAGTAACAGAAATAATAGCAAAACAAATCAGCAATAGTAATAGTTGGAGCAAAAATAATCACAAAAAAACTTGAGGATTGTCGGAGAAATTGGAGCTATGCCGGAGCTTTATTCTGTCCGGCCAGATCTGAGTTTTCAAGGTGGTGACCGCCATTTTTTGAGGCGTAAATGAGATAGGGGGAGAGGGGAAAAGGGCTGGTGTTTTATTTCGGTTGCTGGTTGTGTGTGGGTTGTGTTGGTGGTGTTGTTGGTGGAGTTCACTGGAGCTCGGAGCTCCGGCTTGGATGGGCTGGCAGTGATGAGAGAAGCAAAGGGCGGTGGTGTGGTGGTGTTTAGGGGTCTGTTTGTTGGCTGCTCCGTCGTGGTTTGGTCAGAGTAGGGGTGGCGATGCGAGGAGGTACCGGAAAGTGAGGGAGGAAGAAGCAGTGAGGTGGGGGAGCGAAGTGGGAGCTGTGGTAGTGGTGGTCCGTGGGGTGAAGTTCACCGGCGTTGGTGGTGTTGTTGGTTGGTAGTGATGGTGGTGACGTGATGGGGTAGTGGTGGTTAATGGAGGTGTTGTCGTGGTGGTGTGGCTGTGGGACGAAGAAGGAGGTGTGGTCAGCGTTCACCAGAGCTCGGAGCTCCGGCGTGGCGGGGCTGGTGGCGGCTATGGTTGAAGAGGAGGAAGGGAAGAGAAATAATATATTAGGAGAGAAGAAGGGGGAAAAAATCTGAAAATTAGTGTGTATGGAATAAAAGGCCCCTCCCTTTTCTTTATAGTATAAAATAGCCCCTACTATTGTCCAAAAAATAAAAGAATGCACCCCCTTGTCCCCATTGCCTCTTTTAACTAATGTTTAAAAATGTATTAACCAATGGATCAAGAACCCAACCCATCACCTCAAATGTTAACTTTTAAAAAGGTGACGAGACCTTGACTTGATCAAATTTTTGCTTTGCGTTTAAAAATTAATTGCTCCGGTTTTCTCTGCACTGACGGACTGCACTAAAATATAGTTAAATAATAATGTAAGTATAAAATATAAATATTAATGTATAAGATATAAAAATGTACTGCTATAAAATAAAGAAACAATTATTAATTGCACAAAATGGTAGTATTACGCTGTACATGTGCAAAAATAATGATTCTTAAAAATGACAATAAATTGATAAAATTCCCAAAATAAGGATAATCATCAATAAATTGTCGAAAAATGTAAAAATGTGTAAAAAGCTATTTTGTTCTCTTTAACGAATCAGAACCACCCGAAACGTTAATTTTAAGCATGTCGAGCCAAAATTAGGTGTCAACAGTTACCATAAATTATTTATGTAGGGAAATAAATTCATTGTTCTAAAAGCTGTAAGGTTAATTGTTATGACATGTGCTTTGAATGAGGGAGATCCCTTCTTCCGTGACTGGGGTTCTTTGCTTCCGTGCGCCGAATTTTTGAGACTTTTTCTCAAAAATTCTGCCCCAGTTTAAATCTTGATCGACGAACTCTCGTGCCGAATCTTTTGAGTTGCGGGAAATTTTGAGGTCCCCTCAAAATTTCTAACCCAGTTTACAGTAATGAGAAATTTTGAGAGGTTCTCTAAATTTCTACCCCAGCTTAAAACTCTGGGTTGGCTGACTCTTTGTAGCGGATTGATGGCATAAGTTTTGAGATCTTCTAAATAATTATGCTGCGATCAGACGTGCGGCAATCCTTGCGTCCTTCGTGAAGTCCTATCTCTGAGGCTTCCTAGGAGTTTCTTGGGTTTTTCTTTTGGTACAATCGAGCTCAAAGAGCGCCTATGTATCCTATCGCAGCAGGAATCGGGTCGAATGTAGTTCGGAATAAAAGTAAATGAGTTTTTTGGCTTTCACTAATAATGCGACCGGTTCTCAAATGGACTGCCTACGGATCCCATTGTGGGGAAGTCAGGTCATTGCGTAATTCATATTACAAAGTTGTTTTGTTTTTCCTATCTATTAAAATGATTACAAGCAAAAGGGAATAGCTAATAAACAAAACAATTACAAGCAAATGTATTATTACAGAACGAACAGTTCGTCTTCATGCATAGTAGCGCTTGATTGCGTCTGCGTTGAATGGCTTTGGCCACTCTTTTCCATCCATTTTTGCCAGTACTACTGCTCCTCCGGAGGGTACTTTGTGGATCACGTAAGGATCTTTACAGTTAGGAGCGAATTTCCCTTTGTATTTATCTTGGTGTGGGAAAATTCTTTTGGGCACCATCTGCCCAATTTGGAAAAGTCGAGTCCTGACTCGCTTGTTGAAGGCTCTTGCCATCCTTTGTCAGTATAGTTGACCGTGGCATACGGCAACCATCCTTTTCTCGTCAATTAAAGCCAATTGCTTATATCGAGCTCGGACCCATTCAGCATTGTCCAATTCTGCTTCTTGAATGATCCTTAAGGACGGTATCTCGACCTCGGTCGATATTATTGCTTCAGTACCATAGACTAGCAGGTATGGAGTTCCTCCTGTTGAAGTTTTGGCCGTGGTACGATATCCCATTAAAGCATAAAGCAACCAGTCGTGCCAACCTTTGTAATTGTCTGTCATTTTCCTCAATATCCTCTTGATATTCTTGTTGGCTGCTTCTATGGCTCCGTTCATTTGTGGCCGGTAGGCTGTCGACTTTCGGTGAGTGATTTTTAATTGCTCACAGATATCTTTCATCAGATGGCTATTCAGATTGGCCCCATTATTAGTTATAATAGAGTCGGGTATGCCGAATCGGCATATGATATTGTTTCACACGAAATCGGCTACCACTTTGTGTGTCACTGACTTGGGTGATGTTGCTTCCACACATTTGGTGAAGTAGTCGATGCCGACTAAAATGAATCCATGCCCATTTGAGGCTGCGAGTTCGATGGGTCCAATGACTTCCATGACCCAGGCAACGAAAGGCCATGGTGAGCTTATAGCATTAAGCTCACTTGGTGGAACCTTGATTAGATCACCGTGGATTTGGCATTGATGGAACCTTTGCATATATTTGCAGCAATCACTTTCCATGGTCATCCAATGGTACCCAGCTCGTAGAATCTTCTTTGCTAGTACAAATTCGTTCATATGGGGTCCACGTGTCCCAGCATGTAGTTATTCTAGAAGTTTGGTGCCTTCGCTGGTATCTACACATCAAACCAGACCCAAATCCGACGTCTGTTTTTACAACACTTCTTTGTTCAGGAAGAAACCATTTGCCATTCTTCTGATGGTTTTTGTCACGACCCGTCTAGGGGGCTGCGACGAACGCCCGGTGCTAGCCCACCCGAGCACCCCCTTGGGTGTTACATCCGACATTTTTGTTTATTAAAAAACAATTCAAGATAAATTGACTTGTGATGAATAAGGCCACAATTGGACCTTACTTGGTATGAAGGTGTAGCTTATGCTTACAATGGTGTGGAATTACGAAAGGTGGCCAAGGGCGAAATTGGAATTTTGGAAACTTGCTCCATGAATTACAAAATTAGCCAACAATTTTGGGCTCAAAAAAAAAAAAGTGAAATGAGGCCCAATAAGGGAGCCCAACCGGCCATGCCATGAAAAATGGCCCAAGTCCATAAGTTAATTAAGTAATGTTATATAAGGATCCTTATCCAAAGAACATTCAAGAAATATACAAGGCAAGAACAAAGAAAAAGAAAAGGAGCATTTCGGGTAAGAGAGGAAAAAGAAAAGAAAAAGAAAGGAAATTATTTTTGGAGCCCAATCCTTGAATTTAAAATTCAATTCTTGTGGGAATACTACTAAGTGCAAAGTCCTCTACAACTTGGTACAATTAGTTTGGCAAGAGGACAAGTTTGGTTCCAAGTGAAAACTTGAAGAAAAGGTAAGAATTTTACCATTCCTATGCTATGAAATATATGTATGTATGTTGTAGTATGTGTGAATGAATGTAAAACATGAAAATTTTGTGTGTTGGGGTGATTGGAGTGTTGGCCGAATGCTTGTACATGTAGTACATGTCTTGGATGATTTGAATTCATGTTGTAATTTAGTTGTAATATGATAGAAATTGTATTAGAAATGAAAGTTGAATGAATTGGGTTGAATTGGAAAACAAATGTGGATGTTGGCCGTGGCTATGGAGGAATTTGAGATGGTGATAAATTGTTTTGTTTGATATGTTAGTTGTATGGTTATGATCCTTATAATTTAAATGATGTAAGTTTGCATTGATTTGGAAGTGTTGGAAGAATTATGGCATTGAAATTGGTTGTATGTCATTATGGGAAATTATGCGAATTTATATAGTTTTTGTATAATTGTGAAAGTAAGATCATAGGATGTAAATTGATGTTGTTGTTAGTGAATTTGGAAAGAAACGATGTGAGTTAGTATGTTCGTCGTGATCGTAGACGCTTTGGATGGAATATGGAGAGCGACGAATCATTCGAACTCATTTATATTGTTTGGAATATTGTTGGAATGTGTTTGAATAATCTTGAATGGGTAAATGAATATGATAATGTTGATGTTGGTTTGACCTTGTAAAGTTTGTATGAAAGTTGTCATTTTATGTAGAAAGAAGATCATTGATGTTAGAACCTATTTCGTTGTGAACTTTGACGTCGTTTGGTGTTGTTGGGTTGTTGTTGTTGAATGTTCTGAGCCGAGTTAAATTCTCGGGGTGTCAGATTTATAGGGGAAATGCTGCCGAAATTTCGGTAGCCAAGTATAGCCCAAAGATTAAGATGTTAACTTTCATGAATAGTAACTGGTAAAAGTGACCATTTGCAGTTTTTGGACGAAACGGGAATTGAGATTTGACGAGCGTAAGACGCAATCCAGGTATGTAAAGCCTACCTTTTCTTCTTTTGGCATGTCCTAGTTATACTAGGTTAAGATCGGACCCTCGGGGATAATTCTGCTCTTGGAAATCCGAGTTTAGTTTTGGCCACTATTCATTCAGCGCAATTGAAACATATTCCTTATAATTGGTTGCAAGAATGTTCAAACCTTCACAACTTTTGCTATTGTGTCCGAATCTCTCCGAAACTTTCGTAGATGGATTTATGGAGCCTAAAGTCTGTGATTTGTGTCCGCCGCCTCGATTTGACTCAAGGTGGGCCCGCAATCCCCGAGGCTTCCCTTATTTGGTTTAATTGACTCATTTCCGTCCGATATGAAAAGTGATCGTTTGCCTAGGACTCAAAGGTCCGTTTGAAATTTCCTATACCATTATTGAACGTTTTGCACTATGAATGATATTAGATTTTCGGAAAATGACCTGTGAATTGTTTTTCAAAGGTTTTGCAGTTTGGAACTTCGTAACTTCTATACATTAATTTTGATCGACCTGACTCCTACTTCGAGCCTTCTGGCGTCGGTATATGCCTATATGTAATTATGTGTCGAGTCCTGTAAATTATTTTAATATGCATATGGTCTCTGCACTACTCCGTTCGTGCCATTCGCTATGATTTCATTCGTCGGTACCTGGGCCGGCTTTGTGATCGTGCGCGCTATACCATATTCGGAAGTATGATGTGTTACGGTTTCCGAGGCCTCGCCATAGGGCCGGTTTCCGTCTATGGAGTTATGATGTGATATGGCATTTGATATGTTCTGATGATGTGATGTGTGTGTGATACGATTTGTCTGGAGACTGTACGGAGATTTGAAACCTTCTGGAGTATGATGTGTTGTGGCACCAGCGTCGGGGGTGACCACGTTCCTAGCCCTACACATGATTTTATTTGCATTTGTACATTATCTTCCGCACAGGTTTGATTCGCTACTTTGATGTTTGTGTTTGTTCCTTCCGACTCCAGTTATGATTGGGATTTCTGTACTTTCTGCTTTACATACTCAGTACTTCTCCCGTACTGACCCCCTGTTCTTCGGGGGGCTGCGTTTCATGCCCGCAGGTACAGAAGCTCGTTTGGGTGATCCTCCGATTTAGGCTACTTACTCTGCTATTCTGGAGAGCTCCCCTTGATCCGGAGCTTAACTTTTGGTACATACCTTCGGCTATGTGTGTAGTCTGTACATTTGTGACTGTTTGGGTACGGCGGGGCCCTGTCCCGTCATATGTTCGTATGTTACGTTTTGATTTAGAGGCCTGTAGTCATATTTGTGGGTCGTGGGTCCGGTGTGTTCGTATGTGGTTCTGTTTTACGTTCTTAAGCGGCCCGTATGCTATTATGGCCAAGACGGCCCATAAGTTTGTACGTGTGTGTGTGTGCATTTGGGCGATGTATATTCCGCCATCTTTCTGATTTTGATATGACTGTCCTGCACGGGCGACCGCTTAAGATAAGTGTTTGTTCAATGCTTGTGTGACGTCTGCTATTAGTTTTCAGTTCGAATAACGTATGTTAAGTCTGAATGAGTCTGAATATGATGATCTGGTTTGTGAGTCTGTTTGGGGTGCCTAAGTAGGGTGCCAGTCGCGGCCCACGGGGTTGGGTCGTGACAAAAGTGGTATCAGAGCGGTTAGTCCTCGGAATGTCTACAGGCCGTGTCTAGTAGAGTCTTGTTTATCGATGTGTTGTGCACCACATCTATAAACAGGAAGCTACAGGGCATCTAGGATGTTACTCTTCTTTGAATCTTAGATCATGCGACAGAGCCAGTTGTAGGAAAATGAATTCCTTTCGACTAACTTTTAATTTCAGCCAAAGGACGGCATCGACAGAAGGCCAGGGCTGATGATATTGGAGGCCGCACAGAACTCAGGTAAGTAATGATATGAAAGGTGTGTGTCGGAGAAGTTATTTGAAGTGTGGTGGAAATATAAAGGTGAAAATCAAACAGAAAAGTAAACAGGAAAGTGCCTCTGATGCCGTTTGGGTTGGGCACGTGTGGTAAGTGTCGGCAATGTTATAATTCTTATTTGAAGTTATCAGCCCTGTGTGGCTGCAATACGACGTGATATGATATGTGTGTGTGTGTATATGTGTTGGCCCTGTGAGGCATGGTTGGTGTTTCTGGTGTACAGGTTTTGGATATTAAGGAAAACAGAGGAACCTCTGCCCAAATGTTTCCAGAAATATGGAAGTAAACATGTAGACTAAGTACAAAAAGGTTCCGCGATACTTGTCGAAATTTAGTTTTCTTCTGTCGGTGGTTGGAGAGCACCTTACGGTGATATTTTATCAGATTTCACCGACTATTTGGAGACGGAATTCGTGGGACGAAGACTTAAATCCGTGGGTTGTCTGTAGCCGTATGTACATGTGCACGAAAGTGAATATTGAAGATTCAGAAGAGCAACACGGTAATTGTATGACTTGGCCCGGGGTGGGACCCGCTACAAGAATTTTCCAAAAAATTTGCTAAGACCCCGATTGGCCCTAAAATTACGTAACAAAGGTCGTGCGGGGCAATTGACGAAATTATATCAGCCCTAACGCGTCAAAATGCATGAAAGTTTCGGGGTTAAGCGTGCTCAAGCTAGAGCAATTCTGGGATGGGTGACCCCCTGGGAAGTAATACAAAGTTTTTCACAAGTGAAAGTATGATAGATATAAATGGAAATTGGGGTAACCAAAAGGAAAATAGAATGTGTGGAGTAATTAGTGCCCTTACAGGAGTCGCGCAGAACGAGGCGGACTAAATGGCCAAAAAAAAAAGGTGCAACACCGCTCGGGAAATTGAGCGAATTCGAATAACAGTCAGAGATGCTCGCCAGTAAGATATTAGTAAATGTATATGTATGTGTGTACGTGTATGTGTGTGTGTATGATTTTTGTTTGGTGCCCATATGGGTTAAGAGCCGAGTCCCGGCAACTAACGTTGAGATAGACGAAAGGTTGTACTAAACCGAATACATGAAACGAAGCGGGAGCGACGATCCGAATGTTGTCAAGAGATAGAAAAGCCCCAATTGCATTATAACTTAGTTTGGAATGACGATGTCTGAAAGAGAAAATGAGTATGGAGGGTAGGAAAGATGAAAGATAAGCAGTGTGAATAAGTGGAATCTTTGAAAGAGTCGATACGCGAGACGCAAGACAATTTGTGTGACAACTTGGCGAATAAGTTTACAAATAAAGGGAAATTTTCATGAATCACTGGAGCCTTAATAGGAGTGATCTGATTCTAATCCAGATTCTATGTGTTATACTTTTGCACTTCCGATCCGGATAAGGCTCTGATAAATTTTGTCCGTCTGATTCTGGAAACGTTTCTGGTTGGTATACCTCTGTATGATTAACTCTGATTGCGAATCTGTCTGACACGCCTCTGTGTGTCTGACCCTGGATGTGAATCCGTCTGCTACATTTCTGTACGTCTGATTCCGATTTCGAATCTGTCCGATATAATTCTGTACGTCTGACCCCGATTACGAATCTGTCTGATATATCTCCGTGTGTTTGATTCTGATTACGAATCCGTCTGATACGCCTCTGTACGTCTGACTCCGATCTCAGATTTGTCTGACATACTTCCGTACTTCTGATTTTTACTATGAATCCGTCTGCCATAGTTTAGTACGTCTGCCTCCGATTACGCATTCGTTCGATATACTTCTACGCGTCCGGTTCTAGTTCTGAATCTGTTGGTATGAAGTGTCTGGTATGAAGTGGATTATGATAATGTGGTAGGGAACTCAGAAGTGTAACAAGAAATGATATTGACTATGATGTCTGGGAAGCATTCGTCTGTTACGAGAATGTAGCTTATGGTTCGATGATTATGTGGGGTACGAAAAAAATATATTATGAAGGCATTTGAATCAGTGATGTGAAAAATTACCCCATAATGTTGGTGAAGAAGCCGTGTCGGAAAGGCAACAAAGGACGACTGTAAAGAGAACCCTCCCGAAGTAGTATGACGCCCCATAATGTCGATTTAACATTCGAGGACGAATGTTTCTAAAGGGGGGGGGGGGAGGATGTTACATCCGACATTTTTGTTTATTAAAAAACAATTCAAGATAAATTGACTTGTGATGAATAAGGCCACAATTGGACCTTACTTGGTATGAAGGTGTAGGTTATGCTTACAATGGTGTGGAATTACGAAAGGTGGCCAAGGGCGAAATTGGAATTTTGGAAACTTCCTCCATGAATTACAAAATTAGCCAACAATTTTGGGCTAAAAAAAAAAAAGTGAAATGAGGCCCAATAAGGGAGCCCAACCGGCCATGCCATGAAAAATGGCCCAAGTCCATAAGTTAATTAAGTAATGTTATATAAGGATCCTTATCCAAAGAACATTCAAGAAAAATACAAGGCAAGAACAAAGAAAAAGAAAAGGAGCATTTCGGGTAAGAGAGGAAAAAGAAAAGAAAAAGAAAGGAAATTATTTTTGGAGTCCAATCCTTGAGTTTAAAATTCAATTCTTGTGGGAATACTACTAAGTGCAAAGTCCTCTACAACTTGGTACAATTAGTTTGGCAAGAGGACAAGTTTGGTTCCAAGTGAAAACTTGAAGAAAAGGTAAGATTTTTACCATTCCTATGCCATGAAATATATGTATGTATGTATGTTGTAGTATGTGTGAATGAATGAAAAACATGAAAATTTTGTGTGTTGGGGTGATTGGAGTGTTGGCCGAATGCTTGTACATGTAGTACATGTCTTGGATGATTTGAATTCATGTTGTAATTTAGTTGTAATATGATAGAAATTGTATTAGAAATGAAAGTTGAATGAATTGGGTTGAATTGGAAAAAAAATGTGGATGTTGGCCGTGGCTATGGAGGAATTTGAGATGGTGATAAATTGTTTTGTTTGATATGTTAGTTGTATGGTTATGATCCTTATAATTTAAATGATGTAAGTTTGCATTGATTTGGAAGTGTTGGAAGAATTATGGCATTGAAATTGGTTGTATGTCATTATGGGAAATTATGCGAATTTATATAGTTTTTGTATAATTGTGAAAGTAAGATCATAGGATGTAAATTGATGTTGTTGTTAGTGAATTTGGAAAGAAACGATGTGAGTTAGTATGTTCGTCGTGATCATAGACGCTTCGGATGGAATATGGAGAGCGATGAATCATTCGAACTCATTTATATTGTTTGGAATATTGTTGGAATGTGTTTGAATAATCTTGAATGGGTAAATGAATATGATAATGTTGATGTTGGTTTGACCTTGTAAAGTTTGTATGAAAGTTGTCATTATATGTAGAAAGAAGATCATTGATGTTAGAACCTATTTCGTTGTGAACTTTGACGTCGTTTGGTGTTGTTGGGTTGTTGTTGTTGAATGTTCTGAGCCGAGTTAAATTCTCGGGGTGTCAGATTTATAGGGGAAATGCTGCCGAAATTTCGGTAGCCAAGTATAGCCCAAAGATTAAGATGTTAACTTTCATGAATAGTAACTGGTAAAAGTGACCATTTGCAGTTTTTGGACGAAACGGGAATTGAGATTTGACGAGCGTAAGACGCAATCCAGGTATGTAAAGCCTACCTTTTCTTCTTTTGGCATGTCCTAGTTATACTAGGTTAAGATCGGACCCTCGGGGATAATTCTGCTCTTGGAAATCCGAGTTTAGTTTTGGCCACTATTCATTCAGCGCAATTGAAACATATTCCTTATAATTGGTTGCAAGAATGTTCAAACCTTCATAACTTTTGCTATTGTGTCCGAATCTCTCCGAAACTTTCGTAGATGGATTTATGGAGCCTAAAGTCTGTGATTTGTGTCCGCCGCCTCGATTTGACTCAAGGTGGGCCCGCAAGCCCCGAGGCTTCCCTTATTTGGTTTGTTTGACTCATTTCCGTCCGATATGAAAAGTGATCATTTGCCTAGGACTCAAAGGTCCGTTTGAAATTTCCTATACCATTATTGAACGTTTTGCACTATGAATGATATTAGATTTTCGGAAAATGACCTGTGAATTGTTTTTCAAAGGTTTTGCAGTTTCGAACTTCGGAACTTCGTAACATTAATTTTGATCGACCTGACTCCTACTCCAAGCCTTCTGGCGTCGGTATATGCCTATATGTAATTATGTGTCGAGTCCTGTAAATTATTTTAATATGCATATGGTCTCTGCACTACTCCGTTCGTGCCATTCGCTATGATTTCGTTCGTCGGTACCCGGGCCGGCTTTGTGATCGTGCGCGCTATACCATATTCGGAAGTATGATGTGTTACGGTTTCCGAGGCCTCGCCATAGGGCCGGTTTCCGTCTATGGAGTTATGATGTGATATGGCATTTGATATGTTCTGATGATGTGATGTGTGTGTGATACGATTTGTCTGGAGACTGTACGGAGATTTGAAACCTTCTGGAGTATGATGTGTTGTGGCACCAGCGTCGGGGGTGACCACGTTCCTAGCCCTACACATGATTTTATTTGCATTTGTATATTATCTTCCGCACAGGTTTGATTCGCTACTTTGATGTTTGTGTTTGTTCCTTCCGACTCCAGTTATGATTGGGATTTCTGTACTTTCTGCTTTACATACTCAGTACTTCTCCCGTACTGACCCCCTGTTCTTCGGGGGGCTTCGTTTCATGCCCGCAGGTACAGAAGCTCGTTTGGGTGATCCTCCGATTTAGGCTACTTACTCTGCTATTCTGGAAAGCTCCCCTTGATCCGGAGCTTAACTTTTGGTACATACCTTCGGCTATGTGTGTAGTCTGTACATTTGTGACTGTTTGGGTATGGCGGGGCCCTGTCCCGTCATATGTTCGTATGTTACGTTTTGATTTAGAGGCCTGTAGTCATATTTGTGGGTCGTGGGTCCGGTGTGTTCGTATGTGGTTCTGTTTTACGTTCTTAAGCGGCCCACATGCTATTATGGCCAAGACGGCCCATAAGTTTGTACGTGTGTGTGTGTGCATTTGGGCGATGTATATTCCGCCATCTTTCTGATTTTGATATGACTGTCCTGCACGGGCGACCGCTTAAGATAAGTGTTTGTTCAATGCTTGTGTGACGTCTGCTATTAGTTTTCAGTTCGAATAACGTATGTTAAGTCTGAATGAGTCTGAATATGATGATCTGGTTTGTGAGTCTGTTTGAGGTGCCTAAGTAGGGTGCCAGTCGCGGCCCACGGGGTTGGGTCGTGACATTGGGTTACTCTTATGCTTACATCTAGGTGAGCCACATAATTAAACACATAATTCTATTTATTCATCATGCTAGTCCCATTGGAAAACAATGCCTTTATATCATCATTGGTATTTATGCCACATCAATGTACATGAGCCGACAAGGCTATCAAAATGATATACAAAATATAGGACGACAAGGCCAGACATATCTAACCGTATACACATGTCTACGAGCCTCTAAGGAGAGTATAACATATCACATATGCGGGACAGGACCCCGCTATGCCCACAATTATGTACACAAAAGAATAAGTACCCAAAAGCTATAGCTCCGAATGAAGTGGAGATCTGCTATGTAGTCTCTGAGAATGTAGCTACGGTTCAAGTCTGTCTCCCTGTACACCTGCAGGCTTGACGCATCATCCACAAACAAAAGGACGTCAGTACGAAGCATGTACTGAGTATGTAAAGCATGATCAATATCAATATAGAAGCATAATAAGCAACATAAGAAATAGCACAAGACGGGAGATGGTGATATCATCGTCATGGGCACTTACTTGCCTTTCATAGGAACTTTCCATTCTAATGCGTATTTGTGTTCATACATCGACATCCGTATCCATAATTGTATTCGTCCCATACTAGTACTCGTATTCGTACACATACCCCTATTCACATTCATATCGTATCATATTCGTATTCATATCATATACATAATCATATCATATACATATTGCCGACCATGCAGGATCGGTGTTTCATACACACTTGTCCAACCAAGGCTCAAGGTTACTCATACCTGGCCCTACCAAGGCTTCAGGGTTACATCTACCTAGCCCTACCAAGGCGTCAGGGCTATCCGTACCATCTGCAGAGGTGTGCGCGCGTTACGTAATCATATACATACTTATTTACATATCTTACCCGGCCTCACAAGCTCGAGGTCCCATAATAGTCATACATAGATACATACACATAATAGCTCATAAGCATATTTACTATTAGCATCATTATCATAATCGTCATCGTTATCATCATCATTATTACCATTATAGTCGTCATCAATATCATTATCACTATTATCGTCATTGATCTCATCTACCTCCATAGGCCTACTCGTCATACGAGGAACTTAGTACAATCGTGGCGTATCAAGAATCGTGAGCTTACTAGCTCGGAAGATCAAATCATTTGAAGGATATCATAGTCTCATAGAAGATTTAGACGTTTGGCCAAAGAACCATGCCTTATGAAAGAAGGGTTAGCCTTACATACCTTTCCGTTGAACTATTCTACACTTGCACGTTCTCCTTCGACGATCACGTTTCTACCTTCATTAAAGTCATACTATCATTAGAATCGATAGCTAGCATACATGACAAAACTAGAGAAAATCGGGCAACGTCTCCTCTATTTATACGACATTCCTCTATAGCGTATATCAACTCCCAAACATCAATAATACATTCACAATACTATAATGATAGTGATTATTCATCCACATGATCCATATTCTAGACTTACTTTCAATCATCCATATCCTAGACTTACTTTCAATCATCCATATCCATGGCCATAACACACGACGACGTCTATCCTCATACATTGCTCATCTCATGTTCTCAACATCATTTATAGCATATTTACATCACAACACATCAAGAATCATAACTCAATTCAAGCTATTTCTCAAAATAGCATTGTTCCACATTCATGACCCATTTTCTATACCCTTCTACAATCCAAGTATTTCAACTCTCAAATACCTTAAACAACATAGAAATATCATAAATCTTACCTTAGATTTTGTAGGAACAAGCCTTGGTTGATAATACTCCACTTGAGCAAAACCCTAGTTCATCTTCAATGAGATTTCTTGACTTGTATGATCTTTAATGGGTTTTCTTACACTCGATTCACTTGGTTTATGTTGTTGATCACTAATAATCCTTTAATTCTTGTGGAATAAATGTAGAGAGATGTCTTAGAGATAAGGGGTGTCATGTGGAAGTGAAATGAAATGAGACTTGGTCCCTTATTTAATAGCCCAAAATCTGATATGGAATGAACAGTAGTCGAAAGTGTACAGTGGTCGTAAACTCAGTTTACGGGCCGTATTCCAGTTTACGGTCCGTATTCTGTGGGCGTATTTAAGCATAACAGAACCAGAAAGTCAGGCTGAGACATGGTGATTTACGAACACAGTTTACGGGCCGTATTTCAGTTTACGGTCCGTATTTCAAGTCGTCTTTAACCATTCAAGCATTTGACAGAAAGTTGAAGTTTTGGAAGTTGTAATACGACATGGCAGTTTACGGGCCGTATACCACTTTATGGTCCGTATTTCTTTTTACGACCAACTGGATAAAGTGCAAATCTGCAACTTCCCATATTTTCAGATCCTATAATTAGTCATTATGGAGCATAACCTATCTCTTATTACAAATGCCCTTTGAAATATTACTTAGGGTCGTCAAACGTCGTTCCCTTCTTATTAAAACATCGCATACGCTATGCCCTTTGTTAGCCTATCCACTGTACGTTCGCGAGGAGATTTTCAAGGTGTAACATTCTTCCCCCCTTTTGGAACATTCGTCCTCGAATGTTAAACACTCGGGGTCCTGCGAAAATTTCGCCAGAGTTTCCCCTGTAATTTGGCACTACCAACCTGTCACAACAACCCATAATATCATCGCGTCACAGGGCTATGTCACAATATCAACATATCTATGGCCACACACGACTAAAAGCATGAAAAGGAAGTCATACATACCTTATGATCTTGATATCTCGTCTTGGATATCTTCCAAGGGCTGAAATAAATGCGGGTATCTGGATCGCATACTTTCTTCCGCTTCCCATGTCATTTCCTCTCGTTTCCTGCTTCTCCATAAAACTTTAACTGAGGTCACCTCTTTGTTTCTAAGCCTCCGTACTTGCCTATCTAGTATGGCGATGGGTACCTCTTCATAAGTCAACTTTTCAGTCACTTGCACATCACTTATTGGCAAGATCTTAGTAGGATCTCCAACACATTTCCGAAGCATCGAAATATGAAAAACTGGATGGACTGACTCCAAATCCGGAGGTAGATCTAATTCGTAGGCCACTTTTCCCACTTTGCGCACAATCTCATAAGGCCCAACGTATCAGGGACTAAGCTTCCCCTTTTTGCCAAATCTCATTACACCCTTCATTGGTGATACTTTCAAGAATACCCAATCTTTCACTTGGAACTCTAAGTCTCTTCGACGATTATCCGCATAGGACTTTTGACGACTTTGGGCTGCTAATAACCGATCTTGTATGAGCTTGACTTTCTCGATGGCTTGATGGACCAAGTGTGGCCCTATAAATTTAGTCTCTCATGTTTCAAACCACCCAATTGGGGATCTACACTTTCGCCCATATAAAGCTTCATACGGTGCCATTTGAATGCTAGAATGATAACTGTTATTGTAAGCAAACTCAATGAGTGGAAAATGGTCATCCCAATTACCTCCAAAATCTAGCATATATGCCCGTAACATATCTTCAAGAGTCTGAATGGTGCGTTCAGCTTGTCCATCCGTCTGCGGGTGAAATGTCGTGCTAAGGCTCACTTGGGTTCCTAGACCATCTTGGAAAGATTCCAAAAATTGGTTGTAAACTGAGTTCCTCTGTCAGAGATAATAGATACTGGAACACCATGGAGTCTCACTATCTCTTTAAGATAAATCTTTGCATAATCTTCTGCCACATACGTCGTTCTGACTAGTAAGAAATGAGCTGACTTGGTGATTCTATCCACGATCACCCATATGGAATCATACTTACGTCGAGAACGGGGTAAGCCTGAAATGAAGTCCATGTTAATTACTTCCCACTTCCAAGTTGGAATTTCTATGGCTTGTAACAATCCACCCGGCTTTTGGTGCTCGAATTTCACTTGTTGACAATTGGGACATTGAGCTACGAATTTCGCTACATCTTTCTTCATTCCATTCCACCAATATATTGACTTAAGGTCATGATACATTTTCATTGCACCGGGGTGAACAGAATAACGGGAACAATGAGCTTCTTTCAATATCTGGTGGCGTAAACCTGCCACATCGGGAACACATAATCTGCCTCGACATTGAAGAACTCCATTTTCTAAAAGCTCAAATGATGACCCCTCTTTCTGAGGGAGTGTATCCCTGTAATGCATTAGCATGGAATCTTTGTATTGTCGCTTCTTCACTTCTGCTACTAGCGACGAGACTGCTGAATTCTGAATAGTAGTTCCCTTGCTACCCGAGTCCACTACTCGAACTCCTAGACTAGCTAATTGCTGGAGCTCACGAGCCATTTCTCTTTTCTCTGGTCGTACATCGCATAAACTTCCCATAGATCTGCGGCTAAGGGCATCGGCCACGACATTCGCCTTCCCGGGGTGATACATGATATCGACATCGTAGTCTTTTAACAACTCCAACCATCGTCGTTGCCGCAAATTCAACTCTTTCTGCTTGAAGATATACTGAAGACTCTTATGATCGGTATAAATATCCACATGGAAACCATATAAATAATGTCTCCATATCTTTAATGCATGAATAACCGCGGCCAATTCGAGATCATGAGTTGGATAATTCTGCTCATGTTTCCGCAATTGCCTTGAAGCATACACAATCACTTTACCGTGTTGCATCAATACACAGCCTAGCCCAACGCCTGAAGCATCGCAATAAACAACATATCCTTCCAATCCCTCTGGAAGCGTCAAGATTGGGGCGAAAGTCAATCTACCTTTTAACTCTTGGAAGCTACGTTCACAAGCATCTGTCCATTGAAACTTTGCTGATTTCTGGGTCAACTTTGTGAGCGGGGCAGAAATAGAAGAAAAACCTTTAACAAACCTCCTGTAATAACCTGCTAAGCCCAGAAAGCTACGAACCTCCGTAGGAGTTGTGGGCCTTGGCCAAGTCTTCGCGGCCTCAATCTTTTGACTATCCACTCGAATACCATCGGCGGCAACAATGTGCCCCAGAAATGCCACTGAGTTCAACCAAAACTCACACTTGGAGAATTTTACGAACAAATCTCGAATTCGAAGAACTCCAAGGACAGCACGCAAATGATCCGCATGTTCTGCCTCGGATCTAGAATACACCAAGATATCATCGATGAATACAATCACAAATAAATCCAGAAAGGGCCTGAACACATTGTTCATCAAATCCATAAACACTGCCGGTGCATTAGTTAGCCCAAATGACATTACCCGGAACTCAAAATGACCATATCTTGTTCTGAAAGCTGTCTTAGGGATATCTTTCTCCCAACTCTCACTTGGTGATACCCGGATCTCAAATCTATCTTCGAAAACCATTTGGCGCCTTGCAATTGATCAAATAATTCATCAATCCTTGGGAGAGGATATTTATTCTTAATCGTCACCTTATTCAATTGTCGATAATCAATGCACATTCTCAAGGAGCCATCTTTATTTCGGACAAACAATACGGGTGCTCCCCAAGGGGATGAACTAGGCCTAATAAAGACTTTATCAAGCAAGTCTTTCAACTGCTCCTTCAACTCTTTCAATTCTACGGGAGCCATTCTATAAGGAGGAATAGATATAGGCTTAGTGCCTGGCAGCACATCAATAGCAAAATCAATCTCCCGCTCGGGAGGAAGGCCTGGAAGTTCTTCCGGGAACACATCCGGAAATTCATTTACTACAGGAACTGACTGAAGAGTCGGCGATTCAACTTCTACATCTTGAACTCGGACTAGATGGTAGATACACCCTTTTGTGATCATTTTCCTTGCCTTTAGATAGGAAATAAACCTACCTTTTGGTGACGCCGTATTTCCTTTCCATTCTAAAACTGGTTCTCCCGGAAATTGGAAACGAACCATTTTCATTCTACAATCAACATTGGCATAGCAAGAAGCCAACCAATCTATGCCCATAATAACATCAAAATCCACCATTTCTAACTCATGCAAGTCAATCATGGTACGATGATCACAAATCATAACTACACAATTTCTATATACTCGGCTAGCTATTACCGATTCACCAATGGGTGTAGACACCTCAAAAGGTTTGATCGACTCCGGTTCGACTCTAAATCGACCCGCAATAAATGGAGTAACATATGACAATGTGGAACCCGGATCAATCAAAGAATATACATCATGAGAGAATACCGATAATATACTTTTGACCACGTCAGGAGAAGACTCAAGATCTTGGCGTCCAGCCAAAGCATAAACACGGTGCTGAGGACCGCTAGAACTGAGGACTCTCCCTATGCCTCTACCATGGACAACTGGCGCATGCGAACCTAGCCCCATAGGGCGTACAGACGCTGAAGATCCGACTACCGACCCTGAAGGCTGGGTCCTACCTCTACCATGAACGGAGGGGCAATGACGCATGATATGGCCTGGTTGACCACATGAATAGCAAACATCTGAACCCAATCGGCATCGACCCCAATGCAACTTCCCACACTGGGAACATCGTAGTGCGGGTGGCCTTGCCTGACCCGAATCGTTTCTAAACTGAGAACTCGAATAACTCTGACTCGGCCCGGAATGAACAGATCTATCGAATCTCTGGCCGGAAAACCGGGGAGGTGCACTAGTCATAGAATAGCCTGAGTGCCTAGAAATCTGCTGCCTGTGCCCACCTCTGAACTCACTCCTCAGACCTGAAGATCTGGCCCTCTTGCTATGACCCTTATCCTGCTCGTGTTCACTTCTCTGCTGTTGTAAACTTTCTTCTAAGTTCTGAGTATGAGCCTGAATGCATGCAATATCCATGTAGTCCTGAAGGGACGCAGTCAAGCACCTATCCATCAAATGCAGCCCTAAGCCTTTCACAAATCGGTGCACTCGTTCACCCATATCCGCTACCATGGTCGAAGCATACCTAGCCAAGGAATTGAAGTGGAGACTATACTCTAGAACACTCATGCTACCTTGCCTTAAATTTAAGAACTTATCGGCTCTAGCTCGCCGAACTTCTGGAGGCATATAGTGTCGGAGGAATGCATCAACAAACTCTTGCCATACCGGGGGAGGTGCATTGGCTCCCCGTGAAGCCATCCAAATCGTGTACGATTGGATCGAGACATCTCTCAGCCTATATGATGCTAACTCCACCGATTCGTTGTCCGAAGCATGTATCAGTCGAAGCGTCCTCAACGTACCATCAATAAAATCCTGAGGGTCCTCCTCCGGCTTTGATCCAAAGAATTCTGGAGGGTTCAAAGTAACGAAGTCGCGGGCCCTTGCACTAACAGCCCTATCACCTTGACCTGCACTTTGCCGCTGAGTCTGAGCAGCAACCAACTGAGTAAGTAAATGTATTTCCTCTTTCACATCTTAGCCCGAAGCATCCGGTGGAGGAGCCGGAGGTGCTGGAGCTGGGGCTGAGGCTCTCTCACGCTCCTCTAATATAGGTACTGAACGAGAGGACTGAGATTGAGCCGCACTCTGGGACTCACTTTCCTCTACTACCGGTGGTGGCGCTCTTTCAGCCTGCTTTTCTACCACCGTCTTGCCCATTTGGGCTGCTGTAGCCTTTCTCTTTACAGGCATTTCTGAAATACACAACACACAATTAAGGAACAAGAATTTCTTATATTATAGCTCAATCGCACGATTCTTATGAAGAAAGAAGGTCATTTATTCCTAAAATGTCTGCAGCTTCTTGTTTATAAGTGTGGCGGGCAACACACCCATAACCAAGACTCTACTAGACACGGCTCATAGACACCCCCTAGGACTGAACTGCTCTGATACAACTTTTGTCACGACCCGTCTAGGGGGCCGCGACGAGCGCCCGGTGCTAGCCCACCTGAGCACCCTCTTGGGTTACTCTTATGCTTACATCTAGGTGAGCTACATAATTAAACACATAATTCTATTTATTCATCATGCTAGTCCCATTGGACAACAATGCCTTTATATCATCATTGACATTTATTCCACATCAATGTACATGAGCCGACAAGGCTATCAAAATGATATACAAAATATAGGCCGACAAGGCCAGACATATCTAACCATATACACATGTCTTTTTGCCTCTAAGGAGAGTATAACATATCATATAAGCGGGACAGGACCCCGCTATGCCCACAATTATATACACAAAAGAATAAGTACCCAGAAGCTATAGCTCCGAATGAAGTGGAGCTCTGCTACGTAGTCTCTGAGAATGTAGCTACGGTTCAAGTCTGTCTCTCTGTGCACCTGCGGGCATGACGCAGCGTCCACAAACAAAAGGACGTCAGTACGAAGAATGTACTGAGTATGTAAAGCATGATCAATGTCAATATAGAAGCATATTAAGCAACATAAGAAATAGCACAAGATGGGAGATGGTGATATCATCGTCATGGGCACTTACTTGCCTTTCATAGGAACTTTCCATTCTAATGCGTATTTGTGTTCATACATCAACATCCATATCCATAATCGTATCCGTCCCGTACTAGCACTCGTATTCGTACACATACCCTTATTCACATTCATATCATATCATATTCGTATTCATATCATATACATAATCATATCGTATACATATTGTTTACATAACATACCCGACCGTGCAGGATCGGTGTTTCATACATACTTGGCCAACCAAGGCTCAAGGTTACTCATACCTGGCCCTACCAAGGCTTCAGGGTTACATCTACCTGGCCCTACCAAGGCGTCAGGGCTATCCGTACCATCTGCAGAGGTGTGCGCGCGTTACGTAATCATATACATACTTATTTACATATCTTACCCGGCCTCACAAGCTCGAGGTCCCATAATAGTCATACATAGATACATACACATAATAGCTTTTAAGCATCTTTACTATTAGCATCATTATCATAATCGTCATCGTTATCGTCATTATTATTACCATTATAGTCGTCATCAATATCATTATCACTATTATCGTCATTGATCTCATCTACCTCAATAGGCCTACTCATCATACAAGGAACTTAGTACAATCATGGCGTATCAAGAATCGTGAGCTTACTAGCTCGGAAGATCAAATCATTTGAAAGATATCATAGTCTCATAGAAGATTTAGACGTTTGGCCAAAGAACCATGCCTTATGAAAGAAGGGTTAGCCTTACATACCTTTCCGTTGAACTATTCTACACTTGCACGTTCTCCTTCGACGATCGCGTTTCTACCTTCATTAAAGTCATACTATCATTAGAATCGATAGCTAGCATACATGACAAAACTAGAGAAAATCGGGCAACGTCTCCTCTATTTATACGACATTTCTCTATAGTGTATATCAACTCCCAAACATCAATAATACATTCACAATACTATAACGATAGTCATTATTCATCCACATTATCCATATCCTAGACTTACTTTCAATCATCCATATCCATGGCCATAACACACGACGACGTCTATCCTCATACATTGCTCATCTCATGTTCTCAACATCATTTATAGCATATTTACATCACAACACATCAAGAATCATAACTCAATTCAAGCTATTTCTCAAAATGGCACTGTTCCACATTCATGACCCATTTTCTATACCCTTCTACAATCCAAGTATTTCAACTCTCAAATACCTTAAACAATATAGAAATATCATAAATCTTACCTTAGATTTTGTAGGAACAAGCCTTGGTTTATAATACTCCACTTGAGCAAAACCCTAGTTCATCTCCAATGAGATTTCTTGACTTGTATGATCTTTAATGGGTTTTCTTACACTCGATTCACTTGGTTTATGTTGTTGATCACTAATAATCCTTGAATTCTTGTGGAATAAATGTAGAGAGAGATGTCTTAGAGAGAAGGGGTGTCATGTGGAAGTGAAATGAAATGAGACTTGGTCCCTTATTTAATAGCCCAAAATCTGATCTGGAATGAACAGTAGTCGAAAGTGCACAGTGGTCGTAAACTCAGTTTACGGGCCGTATTCCAGTTTTCGGTCCGTATTCTGTGGGCGTATTTAAGCATAACAGAACCAGAAAGTCAGGCTGAGACATGGTGATTTACGAACACAGTTTACGGGGCCGTATTTCAGTTTACGGTCCGTATTTCAAGTCGTCTTTAACCATTCAAGCATTTGACAGAAAGTTGAAGTTTTGGAAGTTGAAATACGACATGGCAGTTTACGGGTCGTATACCACTTTATGGTCCGTATTTCATTTTACGACCAACTGGCCAAAGTGCAAATCTGCAACTTCCCACATTTTCAGATCCTATAGTTAGTCATTATGGAGCGACCACATTTTCCGTGATGGTAATTTGGTGTTCCTCCATAACATGAGCGACCATTTTGGCCAGATTTTCGCGACTCATCCCCGCTAGGACGTAGGCTTCCTCTAACACCTTTTGTAGAGCCAAGCGATGCTGGGGTGAATTTTGTAAAAGCGCTAACACCGAAATTTGGGTCGGTGTTTTGTTTAGGTGCTCCACAATGGAGTATGCTTTGGGATGCATCCGGCGCCAGAAATCTTCAGCTTCACCCTCAGTGGTCATCTTTTTCTGATTTCCCTCTCTTCGAGGTGCCCCTTGGGCTAGATCTTCGGGAGTATAGCACCTTCCCGATGTTGTAATTCCGTGGGCAGCAGCGACTTGGACCACAAATTCTTTTCGAGGTAGTGCAGGGGTTACTTGGGCCACATACGCAACAAATTGGCACAAGGATTAATACTTTGAATTGCGTACGCTCTCGTAGAGAAAACGACGCCACTATGCGCTCAAGTTCTTTCACGGATTGTGGGCCTGCCTGCGACCCAGTTCTCTTCCCTTTCAATCATATGAATCACGTTGTTGCCATGGTTTGGCAGGGGGTTGGTGTTCACATTTGGAGGAGCTGTTTAGAGTACAATCTCCTTCCAATCGACTATGTCTTGTATCTTGTACTTGAGATTAATGCAGTTATCAGTACTGTGTCCTATGCCATTAGAAGGGTAGGCACATGTTTGGTCAGCTTGGTAGAACCTATTATTTGGGTCAACGACCTTTAGGGGAAGCATTTGGATCATCCCGGAAGCGCTCAATCTTTTGAACAGATTAGTCCATGATTCCATTAACGGAGTGAACACGCGAGCAGGCTTTTTTTCGAAGTTCTGACGTGGCGCATTATAAGTGTTTAGTGGTGGCTGATTTTGGTAGGTATTATGTTTGTTATTTTGTGGAGGACGATAAGCGGGTAGGGGAGTTTGATAATTTGGTTATGGAGCTTGGTAATTCGGGGGAGGTGATTGGAAGGCATTTTGTGGGGTTTGGTAATTTGGGGGTGGTGATTGGAAGGTTAGTTGCGCGTAATATATGGGCACCGCATTGTAAGTAGCAGGTATGTAGGCGTTTTGGGGGAGGTGAAGCATATTCTTCCATCGGGAATTCTTCCCTTCTTTTGGGTTTTGGGCTAGAAGTGTGGAATATGCTTGCCACGTCTTCCTTCTACTTCCTTATAAACCTGGTTGAGCTTGACCTAGCGCACTTTCCGATCATACTTGATAGGCCTATTTTGAGACCATCTTCTATGGCTTCTCCCATTTTGACTAGTTAGGAGAATGGTCTTCCGGCCATTGAAAGCATCCTGTCATAGAAATTCGTTTCTTGCGAACGGATGAAGATTGACACCAGTTCTTCCTTGCTATTGATTGTTGTACCCGAGCAGCTTTTGTTCTCCACCTACTTGCATACTCGCAGAAGTTCTCGGTGGATTTCTGTTTGACCTTTTCCAAATAATACCTATCTGGTATCTTTCCATGTTAAAACGAAATCTTTCCATGAAGGCCGCAGCATGTTTTTCCTTGTAATCCAACGGCGTATGTCTTGCGCCATGAACTATTCTGAGGCTTCTCCGGTCAAACTTCGGCTGAACAACCTCATAATGAGCGCTTGGTTGTCTCGGATGCCGACCAATTGGTCACAGTAGGCCCGTGGATGCGCTTTCGAATTACCCATCCCATTAAATAGCTCAAAACGCGACACCTTAAAGACTTCGAGTAAATACAAATTTAGATGCATAGACAAATCATCATAACTTATGCCGGTTCCTGTGTGAGCAGTTTTCATGGTTCGCTCCAGCATTGCGGTCATCTTACGCTCGAGCCTCTCTTCTTATTTTTCCTTCTCGACCTTTCATGCTTTTTCTATCTCCTCATAGTGATCAATTTCTTGATCGGGTGAAAAGGTGCCTAGGGTGACAGGTGTATGGATGGAAATAGCAGGGCGAGTTCGGTGCATAGGGGTAGTTTTGGCGGTTGGTAGCGAGATGATGCTTGGCTGTATAGTGATGCCGAGACGGGTGTTTTATGGTGTTGGGTCAGAGGGGATGGAGTGAGTGGTTTCGGGAATTTAGGTAGTGTTAAGTGGTGTTGGGGTATGGTAAGAAGTACCAATGTGACCCTCGTGAATTGGGGTGAAGGGTATAGTAGTCACAGTGGACTGGGTGGGAAACTGATCAGGTAATGGTGAATTTAGAGATGGGAAAAACGGTGGAGGCCTTTTTTCTTTAGTAGTAGGGACCTCTCGGGCAGCATTAGCAGCTTTGTTTCACGCCACTTCCTCTTGAAGATGGGCGATTTTGTCAAACATCATTTTTATGACATCTTCAGTAGGTGATGACTTAGGCAGTTCGCGCAGAGGCGACTCTCTGAGAGCAATGTCATTAGGGGTAGTTTCGTTCTCTGATGTTCCAGTTATCATTTCTTTGTCTTTATCTTGTCGGGATAGGAATGCTATTGCAGCTTTGGATCTTGTGAAGTATGCCAGTGTGAACACAAAGCAACCTCTCTTCTATAAGAAAAGAATATCTCAAAGGTAAAAGAGTTAGTTTCATTAGGTAATCTAAAGATAATAATCAAGATATCACACGTAGATGGCAATTAAAAACACTTAGCACATAAATAATCATATGTTTGATTTAAATGCTCAATTGATCTCTTGTACCAGGTCTTGGGTACTTGGGCTTTGTTAAGTGAGGGAAAAATAATATTTATAATATATAAGGACCGAGTCTTACGTAGACTGCTTACATATCCCTCCGTGGGAAATCAAGCCCTTCCGTAGTTCTGTCTACATAAGATAAGACTCCCTACCTTAAAACCTACTCATGACAAGGCCCGATAGGGGCTTCTTGCGTATCCCTCCTCGGGACATCACGTCGGCGCAGTTCGGTTTACACAAAACAGGGGGGACAAATCCGTATAAAGTACATAAAATGGGATCCCCTAAAACTACCCAAAAGGCGACCTTTCTTTTGAGGTCAAAATAGGTTGTTTGTCTGTTCAACCCTTTTCCGGCCCTAAATGCTAATACTGAGGCGAGAGCCCAGACCAAATGGCCCCTTTGTGGACCAAGTTCTCCACTTCAAACATGAAAGCGTCACACTCTTCTATGTCGTGCCCCAAAGCGC
The DNA here is from genome assembly GCF_019175385.1 of Lycium barbarum. Lineage (NCBI taxonomy): Eukaryota > Viridiplantae > Streptophyta > Magnoliopsida > Solanales > Solanaceae > Lycium > Lycium barbarum. The sequence goes on from NC_083344.1 coordinate 94,479,250, forward strand.
CAGAATGGTACATACACATTTTACGGCAGCCAACTCCTTCAGTTTGAGCCCTTCTGGTTCTGATGGGGCTAATCTTCCCAGTGCTGACTAACTTCTGGAAGATGCTAGCGTAAGAGTCCTTAAATAATGTAAAGTCATAACGTCATATATGAGTGTTCTGCGTAATCCCTTCGGTTGGGGAGATGTTGTAGGGGACCAAAAGTGATTGTGGGCCCTACATCTCGGTGATGTTTTTCCTATCTATCGGCTCAATGAGCCTTTTCTTGAAGGCCAACCATTCATTGACGGTGTGCCCTGCCTGATCCCAATAGTAAGGGAACTTCTTATGCGCGAAGACTGGAGCACACAGTGGCAACCTGTCAAAGCTGATACTGACTATCCCTTTGCTTTGAAACTTGATCATCATCTCCTCGCTCAATATGTGCTTAGGCGAGATGTGGTAGGGACAATCCAGCGCCTTTAAGTGCAATGGCCTACTATTCGGGCGGGGCTGGTCAGACATACTCTATTCGTTTCTTGGGCTCTCTCTTGGGACTTGATGGCGCAGCAGAAGGTCTTTCTCTTTTCATGCTAAATGGTGCAGCAGAGACAGCTTCCCTTGATGGCCAAGTAGGTTCCTGCAGGTTCGATTCCATTTCTTCCTTTTCGGATTCCTCCATTATCGGGATGTATTCGGGAAAGCTCCCCGTTCCCTTGTCTAGGACGTTCTCTCCTTGAGCTTTAATTGGTTCCTTGGGCGGACTTTCCGCTGAATCCATTAACTCATCAGCCTCTCTGATCTTGGCCTTCACTGCTCGAATTTTCTTTTCAAGATCCTGAATCTTTCGGTGAAGCGAGACCTCATTCTTCCTCATAGCTTCCAGCTGTGGTGCGTTCTTGGTGTTCATCTTCAGATTCTGAGAAGGTTGCTAGACTTAGTACATGTATATTTTTTCATTATTTTTCTTTGGGAGAGTGGACGGTACTTGAGATCAATTAAGCATTTAAGCGAAACATATGAAAGCAAGTAAGTCACACAAAGCAGTTTATAAAATTACACTACTCGCGTTCCTAAGCATGCTAATCGTTCGAAACATAAATGTGACATTTGAATTAAACCATTTCCCTATAATCATTAATAATAATATTCTTCCCCGAAGGGGTACAAACGATAAAGTAAAGACAGTACATAAAGTAAATCAGCAAAAGCGTCCTCCTTTGGTGGATGATGAAGCCCAATCTTGATTGGTCTTAGCCTTCTTCGCTTCGCCTTTTGGAGGGTAGTCTGGATATGAAGATGGGTCGATGTCAAAGTGGCTTCCATCATAAATCCCTTCTGTGTGAAAGTCAGTGGAGCAACATCATCTAAAGTCTTTTTGATCTGATCATCGAGCTCAACCAAACAGTCATTAGTAAGTTCCAACTCATGTCTCATACTCTCTATGACGGCTTTGTCATGATCAATCTTCTCTAAATACTTGGCATCTCTGTCGTCAGCTCTCCTTTTGACCAAATGGGCTCGAATCTCGGCTTGCGGATCCTTGTTTTGCACACGACTGTAGAGAATAGGGCTAGGAGGAAGTGTACCCTGTAAGTCAGCCCTCAACCAATCTTTATAATCCACAACACAACCCGGACGAAACCTATCTTCGGATAAGGTTATCGGGACCTCAAATCATGTGACCCTTCCATTCCCGTATACAATCCAAAGCCCTTGGCGGTCTATCGATGTCATAGTCAATGATAAAATCTCCCGTGCCTCCAATCTAGGGTACGACTTGAATCCTCCCAAATTGTCTCAAGACCCTAGCAGGCACATAAGGGCGGATCCCTCGGATCCCCATAAGCGGTAAGAATGGACACTTTCTGCCCTTAACCACAACTTTATCGGATATGAAGTCGTGGAACATCCATTGAGCACTTTCCTCTTTCAACCTGGAAAAGGTGAATGTCCAACTTTGTCTATTTTGTTCTCTGAAGTTTTGACAAAAATCCCGAAGACCATCCCTTTCGGTTGGCTTACTTAAGTGTTGTTCACCCTTAACTTTGATCATGTGCTTGAGGATCCACCATTGTAGGAGCAAGTTACAACCTTGGAAGTATTTGTAATGGTTTCGGCAAAGGCTCAAGGCTCGGTACAAATCGGCTAGGATAATTGGGGTTATGTCAAAGTATTTAGTTTTTTCTTATTGGGTTATGCCGTAGAAGATGGCATGGTTGACCGAAATGACTCGGATGTCTATGGATAAGACCAATCGTTTGGAATCACCATAGTTCCTAGAAAGCAAATGGTAAAAGCTAAAGGTTTGGTGGTTGTCCATTCGGCATAAGTCTTGAACTCCCTGGGATGTTTCACAAATCCATTTGGGCTTCCAAACCTTTTGTATAACTCTCTAAAGGGTATGGTTGGACCGAGGGCCCAATTAGCGTAATTCAACGAAAGCATTTTGCAAATTTGGGAATAGGTGGGTTTTTCTGGGATTAAGGCGGCTTGGTCGGATTTCTTTCTTCTTTTTAGTCCTGAGCCTATGCTAGTCAACACATCTCTGAACTTCTCTAAAGTTGGTGTCATCTCGACGTTGTCCCCAAATCAGAAAACCATCCTATCTCTGTCCCAAAATCCCGTAATTACCTGTATCAATTCTTTGCAACCCGTCATAGTCATGATTGATGTTAGATTTCCTAAATAACATGAAATCCCCTTTTTCTCTTCCGGGGACATTTGGCCCCACTAAATACGCAGCAACTCCGGTGTAGTCAAAACCATGTCGAAACTCAAGTGGATCGATATTTACAAAATAGAAGTCAAGGTTAATTCTCCCCCCTCCCCCCCCCCCCCCCTCCCCCCCAACTAGGCAATGGTTCCATTCATAGACACATTACATGTTTCCAAATAGCACATAATATGAGATGCGGTGTTTTTCGGGTCGTAAACCGTACTTGACACGGGGTAGTCTTCCTATCGGGTTTGGATACGTCTAAAATATCCAAACCACCCGGTCTACTTCATATTTGAATTTGGCTTAGCTCTAACCTAGGCATATGCAAGAGTGGGTTTTTCGAATTGACCCTGGACTCGAGCGGACTACTCGGGGTGCACCGTTGCCGGCCGTTGGGTGACCGCATACCAACTTAACGTTCAACGTGTTCCAAATAAAAGTTTTTTCGGGTTTATTTAGTGAAGACTAGACCGCGATCCCGCGTGTCCCCTTTGAAACCATGCTTTTTGCCAGGAGTGGCGGAGTTTATGATATGAAATGAATGACAGTTATAATTGTGGAAATTAAACACATAAGCGAATAAATACAGTTAAAATCACATTATTTTGAAAGCCTTATGGTTATAACCTAGAAAGTCCCTAATAGAGTCGTCATATGTTACGGTTCGCTTTTACGTGGTTTACAGCATAAAAGTTATTACGAGGTTGTTGGTGCTCTAATTAGATTTTAGTATTTTAGAGTCGCCACCGAATTTATTATCAGAAATTAGAAAAACTAGGTTAAAAAGGATTTATCAAACAAGAGAAAAATTCATTTTGGACCAAATATCGAGGTAAGGGTTCTGGTGATCCCCTAAGGAAGGTTTTACACACCCGAGTATTAAAGATCCGTAGAATACGGTTAACCTACGAGCTTCAATGTGTGATTAATGTATTTATTTAAAAAAAATGTTTAACTTCCCGCAAAAAATGTCATTCATTTTTTCATAAACTCAAGAAAACAATTTGGCAAACAGTCCCCTTAAAAAAGGGTTTTTGGGGTTTGAAAATCCGCGTAAGTGTTCAACTCACTTTATTGTCGGACTAGAACAAACCCGAGATTTCTCTCGAGTAAAGTCGCTACTATTCTAGTCCTGATAAAATGAGTTTAGTTCTTACGGGTTTTATTATACGTATATATAAAAATATGGAGTATATCTCCGGATTTATACATATATATGTATATACTTTTTCCCTTGTCTGCTGTCTGAGAACTTGATGGTCTCATGCTGTTCAAATAAAAAAAAAAAAACAGATGTGATTTTTAATCTACTTAATTGGTCTGCTAGGTTATTATCTTTTCTTTTTATATGTTCGAATGTTAAATTATAAATTGAAATAGTATCCATAAAGTTTGGTAGGAAAGAAATTATTTAATAAATTACCAGGAGCTTTAGGAAAAGAAATAGAAGACAGATGGAATAAAAGAGACGGAGTAGCACAAAATCCTAATTTAAAATTGTCAATAGGACATAGAATACAATATATAATGGATATACTACAAGAAAAATGCACGCATATACAAATACAAAAACAATTAAAACAAAATGAGATGAATTTTTGTAAAAGCGTGGTATACACTACTCAGAGTTACGATAAAGACAATTATAAAAAGAAAAAGTATAAGAAATACAGAACCCAATATAATAGAAACTACCCTCAATACAATAAAAAGAAATACTATCTTAGAAAATCATCAGCCAGAAAACCCTATTTAGACAGAAATAGACATATAAGAAAATACAGAACAGATAGAAATTATAAAAATAAACTGGAATGTTTTACTTGTGGAAGTGTAGAACACTTAGCAAATACATGTCCAAAAAGAATAAATAATAAGACACGAAATTCACAGCTAATTGAAGACTTTCAAGAAACCTTAATAAATGTAGATGAATATATGTCAGACACGGAAAGTATATACTCCATAGTAAGTGTAGATACTGAAGAAAAAATTAAAACAGACTCTGTTGTCTTTAGTTCTATCTCTTTTGGTCTTTCTGTAATAACTTTAACTAACTTTTCTATTTCCGTCTTTGTAGGTAATTTTTCTAGATTAAATTTGTTAACTAGAGTCTGGACTTTCGTTTCTAATTCTAATTCTTGTGTTTTTAAGTAATCGAGATTTTGTTCTAATTTTTTGAAAGTTTTCTTTTGCTTAGTCTGGGATGCTTCTACCACCTCTAATATTCTAGTAATGTCTTTATTATTTTCTTGTATTTTTTCACTAAAATTTATGACTAAATCTACTAATGTGTTCAACTGTTTGTCTTCACTATGTAATATATGGTCTCCGTTACTGAAATTACACTTTATAATACTATGATCTTTTAATGCTCTATATTTCTTTTCTGGGTATATTCTTAAGTCTAAGTAATCTAGATTTTTTAATGTATCTATTTTTCTAGCCTTATTTATTATCCTAATGGAATTTTTATTTTACAAACTTTCTTCTGGTACTCTATACTAGTTGTAAGTCTTTCTATATCTTCTCTTATGCCTTGTAATTCCCACGTTATAGCAGAGATTGTCTCTTCGTTAATCTGACTTTGTAAGAGTCTATTGTTTATTAGTGATGATAATGTTTCTGAATTTATTATCTCTAAATACGCACTTAAGGCTTTTTCTACTTGTCTATATTCTCGTCTTTTCTCTATATCTCTATATAAATACCAATGATTGATAGCTATTTGTCTAACAAAGGGTAGTGTTCTCATATAATTAATATGGTCTAAATCGCTTTTGGTTCTTTGAGGTCTTTCTAGATTTTATATATCCTAGTAACTTATATTCTAATCCTGATATTATATCTATTAATTCTTGTAGTCTTAACTGGTTTTAATTCTTGTAGTCTTAACTTATTTAATTCTTGTTTGACTTCTAAATAATGATCTTGCATCTATTAACCTAAAGGCATACACTTTACTTTTTGTTCTAACTGTCTAATATAGTCTTCAGTTCTAAATATCTCGTCGTTGGTAAACTGAATTTCCCAAAGGAGATTATTTCAAAAACTTAATATCTCTATAAGCTGTGTCTAAATAGTTAATGTCTTCGGTAAGGATCTTTCTTGAGCTTCTAAGGTTTACTAGTCTTTTTCGAGTAATGTAGATCATGCGATAGTGAAAACTTATATGTTTAGCAAAACGGTGTTGTCTCATTAACTCTTGTCTAACAGTAGGTACAGGTGCTTGCTTTCTTCTTCTAGCAGAAACAAGTCTTCTCATATAGTCTTAGATGAGTCTTAGATTCCAAAAAAATTCTCGCTCTGATACCAACCTTAGAGGGGGGTAGTAGCTTTTTCAATAAGTTCTTTCAATATGAAAAGTTCAAAGGACAAAGCAGGAAATAAATGTTGTTTTCAAATAAATTTTTAACAATCCTACTCGGTACTTCCTCACTCCTATATTTCTTCTTATCATGTAGTTATATTTCTAATTAATTTTCTGTCTATCTCCCAAAATTTTCATTTTTTTTTTTAATCTGGACTCTGTCCAGTCATGAATCTTGTTATACTGTTCATCACTTTCGCTTAACCTTTGTTCTTAATAACAGTCTTCTTTAACCACACCCCGGTAACCACGGCCAACATTGTCCTTTATCATTTGGACATTAAAACGGCCTCTTTAAAACCTAGAGATTTACAGGTTAATCCATCGAGGTTATTAAGAAGTTAAGAGAATAACCATATACTAAGAATAACAAATTCATGATGACTAGGAAATTACTTAAACATAATATTCATATAATCACAAAATAATTTACATAATAGGGAGATTAGTACAAAAAACATAGTAAATAAACTTACATGGTTTGAAGAAGGAGAGAGGTTTCCCTTTCGGGGAACCCCAAAAACTATTTCACACTAGGGGGTAGGTATTAAAAACTTAATACTATTTTACAATAGGAGTTTATATTACAAAATTTAGATTATTCGTAGAAATTGGAATAATAATTAGCAAGAAAAAGGTGGAATTATGTAAAAACCATATAAACTTTTTAGGAGTAGTGCTAGGAGATGGAAAAATAAAATTGCAACCTCATATAGCTAAAAAGGCCTTAGAAATGCCAGATAAACTAAATAATGTTAAAGAATTACAAAAATTCTTAGGAATAGTAAATTATGCTAGAAGTTTTATAAAAGACTTAGGAAAAATAGTAGGGCCATTGTATTAAAAAACGGGATCAAATCGTCAAAAACACTTTAATACAGAAGATATTAGATTAGTACAAAAAATTAAAGAAAAAATAAAAAATATTTCATACTTAAATATGCCCCTAGAAACAGACTATTTAATTATAGACACAGATGGAAGATTCGAAGGATGGGGAGCAGTATTAAAGGTAAAACCAAATAAATATAGCAATAAAAGTGAAGAAAAGATATGTGCTTATCAAAGTGGTAAGTACCGAGAAAAAGGAAATATAAGTAGTATAGACGCCAAAATTTTAGCTGTAATATATGGCTTAAATAGTTTTAGACTATATATACTAAATAAACCAGAGATATTGGTAAGAACAGACTATGAAGCTATAGTCAAATTCTATCAAAAAATTAATGATAAAAGTAGCAGTAGACGAAGATGGTTAAACTTTATGGATACTATTTCAATTTATAATTTAACATTCGAACATATAAAAGGAAAAGATAATAACCTAGCAGACCAATTAAGTAGATTAAAAATCACATCTAATTGATTTTTATTTGAACAGCATGAGACCATCAAATTCTCAGACAACAGACAAGGGAAAAGGCATAGCCTCAACCCAAGACATTTACAGACTTTTAGGTAATCTTCATTTTAGACCTACATCTGCATTAGACAAAAACGCCTTAGAAAGAATACATTTTGGAACCAATAATTTAGTATTTTTTTCGCCATCTAATTTAACTTTTAAGGTATTACCAGAATATGTAATAGACAAACAACAGACATGTTTAGTAGACAATTTGTGGATATCACATAACAAAAAAGACTCTAGTCATTTTGTAGCCACTCTAAATGCACTTTATCAGTATTTTACAGACAAAAATCTAGATAAGAAATTTAAATTTTATGTTGTAATCCATGGTAGAACTAATGGTATTTTTCAGACCTGGATAGATGTTTTGGATTCTATTAAAGATATAAGAAAACCTCTTTTTAAAGGCTTTAATGATTTCACTGAGGCATTAGACTATGCTAGAGGAGTGTTGGGTCCAAACTACTATATTTCCCCAGCTCTCAGACAAAATCCAGATAGAACCCCTCAGTACAATATACAAAAAGACACAGACAAGGTGATTTTTTGCGATCACTACTCTACTATGACTGAGACCATCAGAAAACTTAACCAGCAGAAAGAGACACTCATCCAAGAAAAAATGAAACTCTTGGAACAAGCAAGACTGTTAGAACAAAGACTACAAGCAGTTAAGTTCGAATTAGTACAATCCCAGAGTTCTCCATCTCAGACAAAAATGGATGAGACGGGTGTGCATTCCCCAATGAATGCAAATAGATCCAATATATCGGATAAAGATATAGCTAGTCCGGTTCAAACGGTAACCGGTAAAGACTCATCAAATCCGTTGATGGCTGTCACTTTGCCAAAAAGTGAAGATAAGGGATGTTCATCTCTCCAGACAAGACGAAGACTACCAAAGACACTGACGTAAGGAGCTAATTCTACCAAGAAAAGCATACTTGCAAAAAAGAAGAAAAAATGACAACATAGAAAGTATAGTTAAAGAGACTTTGGAAAGATTTTTCCAAACAAAAGCAGAACAAGACAAGCATATAATCAAGAACCCTAGTCCAGAATTATCTCCAAGTCCAAGGATGTCACCAGTCCATAGTTCAGAAGAAGGAGATATGATAAATTTCCAGAATAATGCATTTCAAGATTCATAAGACCCAAACGACGACGATTCGGGAATGAGTTTTGATTCTATTGCACTACATAATTTAGACACATAATATATATATATATATATATATATATATATATATATATATATGTAAAGGAAATAATCAGACAGAGGTAGTGGAGGAAATAGTTATGATAAGACAGAAGACTGAAAGATTCATTGAACAAAAGCAACGGCTAGAAGACATTTGCAGAAAAAGAAAGCTTTATTAAAAGTAGCTTTAATAAAGCAGCCACAGTAAATGGACAGATCAGCTAACAGACAAGTAAATAAAGTTTTCTTTTGAAAAAGTTCACGTGACGATGGGGCCCAAAGAGCACCCGGCTGAACTCAAAATATTCTTCAACATTTTGAAATCCGGAGTTAAAGTCCGTCAGACGCCTATGAATAGCAGCATTTGTGGAGAAGCAAAGACATCACGAATAAGAGCACCAACCACCTCTCTCTAGAAAACTTCCATATTCCCCTACTCTTTCATCAAATGCTCCAATCCTTTGCCCAGTAAAAAACCTTTGTAATATAAACTCCTATTGTAAAATAGTATTAAGTTTTTAATACCTAACCCCTAGTGTGAAATAGTTTTTGGGGTTCCCCGAAAGGGAAATCTCTCTCCTTCTTCAAACCATGAAAGTTTATTTACTATGTTTTCTATACTAATCTCCCTATTATGTAAATTATTTTGTGATTATACCAGTATTATGTTTAAGTAATTTCCTAGTCATCATGAATTTGTTATTCTTAGTATATGGTTATTCTCTTAACTTCTTAATAACATCAATGGATTAACCTGTAAATTTCTAGGTTTTAAAGAGGCCGTTTTAATGTCCAAATGATAAAGGACAATGTTGGTCGTGGTTACCGGGGTGTGGTTAAAGAAGACTGTTATTAAGAACAAAGGTTAAGCGAAAGTGATGAACAGTATAACAAGATTCGTAACTGGACATAGTCCAGATTAAAAAAAAATGAAAATTTTGGGAGATAGACAGAAAATTTATTAGAAATATAACTAAATGATCAAATAAATTTTTAACAATCCTACTCGGTACTTCCTCACTCCTATATTTCTTCTTATCATGTAGTTATATTTCTAATTAATTTTCTGTCTATCTCCCAAAATTTTCATTTTTTTTAATCTGGACTCTGTCCAGTCACGAATCTTGTTATACTGTTCATCTCTTTCGCTTAACCTTTGTTCTTAATAACAGTCTTCTTTAACCACACCCTGGTAACCACGGCCAACATTGTCCTTTATTATTTGGACATTAAAACGACATCCTTAAAACCTATGAATTTACAGGTTAATCCATCGAGGTTATTAAGAAGTTAAGAGAATAACCATATACTAAGAATAATAAATTCATGATGACAAGGAAATTACTTAAACATAATATTCATATAATCACAAAATAATTTACATAATAAGGAGATTAGTACAGAAAACATAGTAAGTAAACTTACATAGTTTGAAGAAGGAGAGAGGTTTCCCTTTCGAGAAACCCCAAAACCTATTTCACACTAGGGGGTAGGTATTAAAAACTTAATACTATTTTACAATAGGAGTTTATATTACAAAGATTTTTGACTGGGCAAAGGATTGGAGCATTTGATGAAAGAGAAGGGGAATATGGAAGTTTTCTAGAGAGAGGTGGTTGGTGCTCTTGTTCGTGATGTCTTTGCTTCTCCACAAATGCTACTATTTATAGGCGTCTGACGGACTTTAACTCCGTGTTATACCCCGTTTTAACCGGGTTGAAGCGGAGTACAACATTTTGGTGATTCCTATTTATTTTGTTTTAAGGAGTCGCCACCTAATTAATTTAATGGTGAATTAGGACACCTAAATGTTAACTAAGGTAAAGTTAAAACTAAACCTCTGTTAATAGTCCGCTTAACCAATGTGATTCAGGTAAGGGCTCTATATTACCCTAAAGGGAAGGGGTTAGGCATCCTTTAGAATCCGCTAACTACGGTTGTCCGGCCAAACTTAGATTAATTAATTAAAGTTAAAGATATAAATGTGGCATTTGGATTTTAAGAAATTGGTTTGCAATAGGGATAACGTTTTCAAAGGAAAATATAAGCTGCTAAAAATAAGGTTTGTAAATATTTCTAAAGCTTTAAATAATAAGGTTATTTGAAATAAACTTACGAATGTTACTAATGCTTTTAAAAATCTGATAATGCTATTTTAAAAAAAATAATCTTATAAATATTGCTATGGCTTTAAAAAGTGTTATTTAAAATAAAATTTGCAAAAATATAATAATTTGCACATAAAAAGAAGAAAATGCAGGTTGCGACGTTTTAATACTTGAAACGAATTGATTTTGCAGTTTAGACAAGATGGAGTTTTCTTTCTCTTTTCCATTACCCTTTATTAACTATGCTTAATTTAAAAAATGCATGGTTGATTCAAACTTGAAGAGCTATTTATAACATATACTAGAGTTCATGTTTGCATGTTAGTGACATTTCTCAAAGCGATATTCTACAGTAGCCAAACATGATTCCTTTTACTCCGAGTATGCTATCAAAAATCAAGTGTTCTAACAAAATGAAATATTAACTACCCGTCCCATTCAACTAACCCACTAATTCTGCTAAGGTTTATCTAAATTAACAGAACAAGCAAAGAGTTAGTTGCATAATACAAATTAAAATGCAAAAAGATAGAATAGAGGAGTAAATAAGTTAAATGGGCTCAGCCCATTTTTAAGACTGCTGTAATCTGGGCTACTGATGGGAGTGGGCTCAGCCCATTTTTTAAACGGGCTGTGGGCTGTTCACGTCTATTGGGCTTGGCCCAGAATTCATTTCTTCGCTGCGGATAGGGGGCTGGACAGAGAGAGATCATGCTGGGCTTTTGGCCCAACGCCCAATGTGGAAGGAGACGAGTCCGAGCGAACTCGTACGCGATAGTCATGCATAAAAACAAAAGAAAAGGATCAATATGTGATCAGCCAGTAAGGTTAAAAGGTATAATGCAAATAAAAGAACAGATCAATGGATTGCGCATATACTATGTATATTTAATGTATACCTTTTGTATTACACATTCATAGGGATATATAGAAGGTTTTCGCCCTTATTAATGTATTTTTATGAGCATGCTTCAAATATACATTTATATACATACTACAAACTGAGATATACTTGCAAGACACACAAGATTCTAACAAAGATATGTACTGGTACCAGAATGCATACATGATTTAACTAACACATTATTTCACCCATTCATTCGAAATGATTTCAACAATATTTCGGATATACAACGAATATTACACTGCCCGTGTTCTAAGACGCTGACGCAACGCATAAAAAAAATACAAACTGAGTTGCAATCTTCTTATACTTCTCAAATTTTATCCTGGGCATGGTTTAACCCCAGTTCATAACAGTGGAGCAAATGTCAAATTGAATTTTAAACTACAGGAGTAGGCATACATACATAACAGAAGGAGTATAGAGCTCTAAAAGCCAAACTAGTGCAATAAAAAGAAAACAGCGTAGCGAGATCAGCATACTGGGCAGAGAAAACCCATCAAGTTGGCCATATATCCTTTGTGCTCAAATAAATAGTCAAAGACTTCGAACATCTTAAAACATGTGATCTTTTAAAGGTAACAGAGTCTGAACAAGGCATATATTCTTTATAATATCTTGGTTAGAAAAATAACTCCATCCTGGAAATCCAAACAAGTCGAATCCAAGATTATGTCCTATAAATTAAACTGTGCTACAGTCCTCCTAACTTACACGGAGACCTTAAACGCCCATTTCAGATCACATTAGGCATTAAGATTTAAACAAAGTTGGACACAACATAACCAAACAGTTATCTTTAAATCAATCTCACAAGGGCAACCAAACATATAATCATGTATTGATCAAATATAAGGCATAGCTAGTATGAATTAGGCAAGGTTATTTATTCTAATTAGCCATGATAGGAAACTGAGCAAGCATGAGTTCTTAAGGATAGCAAATACCAACATTTTAGGCTAAGTGTTTCTGAACTTTTAACAGACCAGCAGTATATGCAGAAATAGGTAAGAACAGGACAGATTCAGCAAAGAGCGAGTTTCTTGACACGCAATTAACATTTCAGCATTAATCAATCATTAATGCACCTTAAATCACACACAGGATTCACTTGATACATTATATATATGCAGAATAATAGACTTTACAAATTTGAATCATCTTAAAACCAAAGTAAGACGAAACAGGTGCCTGAGACTAAGTCTCTTTCCACATATGCTCTTATAAGAAATTCTTTATATATTTCAACCAACTTGTAACTTGTCAATAAATTATGGACTAATCATAGTGTCGAACAGGAAAGCATGCATGTATATTTAATCGTATTGATCAAGTCCAACTCCTTTAATCCAGATTTGACACAAACAGTTAACAGAATGACTAATCATAACAAATTTTAACCACATTAGCATGATTAGCGGACTTCTAGGTCACAACTAATCGCAAAACTCATTGGGTGTCATAGTAGTGAAACAACAAATCCAGGTTTCAGAGAATAAGCAAGGATTAACATCATTCCTCTAAGTAATATGTAGAAGCAAACAGGATAGGTATGTTAATAATCCTTATCAGACTTTAATCAGATCAGATTCGGGTTAATTAATCATAGAAAAAGAGCTAAAGCGTACAAACACGATTAATGAATTACCGGATTTAAACTAACATATGATTAACTCAGTGATGTACAGAGCAAACAAAAGACCCATTTAAAGCACAAGGCTAATCTAAACTTGCATATGAATCTAAACTGTCGCGAAAAAAACTAAACTAAACAGGACTAAACATACTTAACGTAACTAGAACAATTATGACAGAACTGAAATAAAATTAAGTACACAACTAGAATAAACTATAACAGAACTGAAATAAAACTAAGCAAACAAAATCAGGTATACGGTTTCAAACGTTCAAACAAACATAAAAAAAAGTAATTTGAAGAAAGGAGATTACCTTCTTCGGGTGCAGCGAAATGGGGCTCGAATCTCCGATATACCTCGAATTCGAAAGATACTAGGACCCCCTTTTTAGCGCGATTTTTCGTCTACAACAGAGTCGAACTTTCGTTTCTAAAACTTCGACTCACTCAAAACAGAAACAGAAACATAAAAGAAATTTAAGATCTACAAAAGACAGACTAGGCTCAATAGAAATTTTATGGCTGAAAACTTCTTGTTTTTGGGGATTCGATGGTTGAAACCTCTCTTATCGAATTTCTGGCTCTCCAAAAAGCTCCCTCAAAATGGAACTTGAAGCGAGTATTTATAAGAAACAGCTAGGGTTTGCTAAGGAGAAAACGAGTGAGGAGAGAGAGAGGAGCGGGGGGACAAGGGGAAATGGAGTGGCAGAAGCGTGGGGGGATAGGGTATGGTGGGAGTGGGGTGTCAGAGGTATGAGCGTGAGGGGGATGGCAGGTGAGGGAGATGGGGAGAAGGGGGTGCGCGGCGGGTGAAGGAGAAGGAGAAAGAGATTAGGGTTGAAAAAATATAAGGGGATGGGTATGGACCGGGTCGGGTAACTTGGGTAATGGGCTGGGCCAAATTAAAAGAATGGGCTGGTCCAAAATGTTGGTTAATTATTCGGGCTGGGGTGAATTAAGTTGGGCTGGTAAATTAAAATGGTGTCAGGTAAATTAAAATGTGGACTGGTTTCGTGAATTGGTCCGAAAATAGTATGAATTGCTTGGGCTACTGCGTTTAAATAAAAGACCTATTTAAATAACTTGTGTTAAAATATTACTTAATATAAGATATGCAATCATTAGTGCTTAAAAATGGTGTTGTAATAGCCGTGCAATAATATTTCGAGAACCCACAGTAAATGAACACTATTATTTAATTATACGAAGATAAATGCAGTGTGTGTGCATAAGCTGGTAAAATGCCGAAATGATAAAATTGTGAATTATAATAATAATAACAATAATAATAATAATAATGGCTAGTAAATGTAGTAGAGTAATGAAACGCCGGTATTGATAAGAGGCTAATAATTATAATAAAAATAAATGTATATTTTTAAATTTTTCTAAAAATATTAGAAGCGTAAATAGATATTACGGAGGAGAGGCGGGACAAAATTGGGTGTCAACAACTTGTCCCTCTTTGCCCGGTAATGATGAAAAGAGTTGTCGGGCAAAGACGTTGACTCAATAGTCTATTTTGTCCCGGCTAAAGGAAACTTGAGAAGATTATGACCGAACTCCGGTCTCTGAGTGGCCTACATATCTCGGGCTGCACGAGAATCAGGTCGAGTGTAGTTCTGGGACAACTACGACACCTTATGACTAATGAACCCCGATTGGCGCGAATCTTGCAAAATATTGTCCTAGTGTTGAATTATGATGACACTGGGTATTATGATAGAATTTGAGAATTCTGAAAATTGAATTGCTGGAATGCAAAAGAATACTTGTGATTAGAGACGAGTGTTCGAGGTAGATCTTTGACCCGTGTCGGGAAGTCTGATTATCCTTCCCGGCAAATTGCCCCAGTTCGCTGCCGAAGAAATAGTTCCACGAGTTGATGTGTGATGCCAACTTCGATATTGTCCAAAACCACCAGCTAAAACAATTGTTAGCAATAAAGAAATATATGTGTAAATAAGACAGGGTTGGAGAAGTTTACACTTGTAACACCTGTTTCGAAAGTTGAATCCACAATATACTTTGGAGATGAATTAAATTTATGGCTTCCACTTGAAGAGGAATTAAGTCGACATTGATATCCACCTTGACGAGAGCTAAATCCACATCCACTTTACTTTAAGGAAATATAAATCTACCTCCACATTCACTGTACATAATATAACTCCACATCCACTTCCGAATTGGAATTTGAAATACCCGCATTATAAGGTGGGTGCCTGAATTGAAATTTGAAATACCCGCATTATAAGGTGGGTGCCTGGATTGAAATTTGAAATACCCGCATTATAAGGTGGGTGCCTGAATCGAAATTTGAAATACCCGCATTATAAGGTGGGTGCCTGGATTGAAATTTGAAATACCCGCATTATAAGGTGGGTGCCTGGATTGAAATTTAAAATACCCGCATTATGAGGTGGGTGCCCGAACTGAAATATAAAATACCCGCATTAGAAGGTGGGCGCCTGAACTGAAATTAAAATACCCGCATTAGAAGGTGGGCGCCTGAACTGAAATTTAAAATACCCGCATTAGAAGGTGGGTGCCTGAACTGGAATTTAAAATACCCGCATTAGAAGGTGGGTGCCTAAACTGGAATTTAAAATACCCATATTAGAAGGTGGGTGCCTAAACTGGAATTTAAAATACCCGCATTATGAGGTGGGTGCCTGAATTGAAATTTGAAATACCCGCATTATAAGGTGGGTGCCTGAACTGAAATATAAATCCACGTCCATTTCCACGGTACAAAAATGTAAATCCATATCCACTTCCACAGTGCAGAAAGATAAATCCACGTCCACTTCCACAGTTCAAAAATATAAATCCACGTCCGCATTTCACGATACAAAAATGTAAATCCACATCTACTTCCACGTCCGTATTATACGGTACAAAAATAAATCAACTTCCACGTCCGTATTATACGGTACCAAAATAAATCCACATTCATTTTCACGTCCGTATTATACGGTGCAAAAATAAATCCACATCCACATCCGTATTATACGGTACAAAAAATAAATCCACGTCCACTTTCAAAAAATAAATCCACTTTCCACGGTGCAAGAAAAATAAATCCACCTCCACTTTCACAAACTTTAAAAATAAATCCACTTCCACGTCCACAATGTTCATATGAATCCACATCCCCTTCCACCATTTTATTTTTTTATAATATAAATCTACTTCCACTTCCACGTCCACATCCACAATGTAAAAAATGTAAATCCACGTCCACTTTAAAATAGTATTGTAGAAAGGTATCCACGTTTATATCCCAATCCATGTCCCGTTGTGACGGAAGTTAAATCTATAATTATCTCATAATTTAATATATGATGCAAGATCTAGATCTTGTCATCTTAGTAAATATCACATTCCGATAATAGGTGACCATGTCCGTATCCACCTTGAAGAAAGATAACTCCACGATTATGTGCCCTTGATCCATCGAGAAATGCCACGAGCTAAAACAACTGTTAGTGATAAGAATATGTAAATAGCTGGGTTTGAAAGAATTATGCTCACAGCCCTTGGTTGAGAAGATAAATTCATGTCCGCTGTTGCGACCAAAATTTCATGAAGAATGGAACAACATCCACCGTTTAGCGCAAGCTAAATTTACATCCACATTGAAGAATATTTGCCTTTTGCAGAAGGCTAACTCTTTGTTCACGTCCATAACTAAAATTTGAAGAAGAGTCAAATATGCGCCACATCTATGTTAATTGAAACCTGTCTCATCAAAGAAAAGTTGTGAGTTTAAAGAAAATTGGTTGACTTGTGCTTGTTGGGGAACTTGGCCCTTGAATTGATTTTTGCTTCGGTCGCGTCCACGTTCTTCGATGTCCCACCAGATATTTTGCTTTGCCCGGGAGTTTCAGCTATAAGTAATAAAAGTGTATTTTGAGAATAACGAGATTTGGATGACTTCGAAGGGAAATACTTAGTGGCTCTAATAGATAAAATGATTGTGAAGACTCGAATTTGAATTTATCAACATTTTTAGAAAGATATGGGCGGACTTTTATTTAAAATCGTCAAACATTTAAGACCACTTTAGTGCTAACTTCTAAAAATTGTCCCAGTTTCAAGTCTTGGAGGCACTTGGTTCTAAACGATTGAAAAGTGAAAACTTATAATGAAAGTTTTTGGAAGCGATTTGACCGATTTCAAAAATTTGTCCCAGTTTCAAGCTACTAAGACATATGAATTTAAACAGTGGGAAGACCAAAATCTTATATAAAAATCCTTATGTATCTTATAGGAACCAAAATGGTTTGGACAAACCGAAGATATTGAAAATTTAAAAATAGAAGGGCCGAACCCGCTTCGGGTTGCCTACGTATCCCAAAGGAATCAGGCCAGACGTAGTTCGTGAGCAAAATAAGAATTTTTGAGTTTTTTGTTTTAATAATAGGGAGGGCCGAACCCGATGGGGGTTGCCTACGTATCTAAAAGGAAATCAGGCCACACGTAGTTCAACCCACAAAACAAAGACACTGAAATATTTTGAAAAGAGTGGCCGAACCCGATACGGGCTGCCTACGTACCCAAAAAGGAAGTCAGGCCAAACGTAGTTCGTTACAAACAAATGACAAAGTCCTAATTTAGAAAGGCCGCAACAAAACATAGAGGCAACATGACAAAAGAAACTAAATGTTCTAGCTGATGCCTCCGGCCTATTACAGAAAGAAATTTAACTTAAATTACTGAAACTCCCGGTGGACCGAGGCTAAGATAAAATCCAATTCTTCAACTCAGGTCCTGGCTCAGCAGCCTACAAGGTCAGTATTTCAGCAAAGTCTTTGATTACCACAGCATGATCATCTTCATCTTCCACGAACAGGTTCTTGATCCCCTCCACAATATCATCATAGGCAACTTCAACGGTCAGATCTGAAGTTTTGAAGCTTGCAAGTTTTGAGAAAGTTTGATCAATGGTAAGAATGGGTTTTGGCAGTGGAATCTCCTTCCCTTTGTTCTTTCATGCTTTCTTCATTTCTTCCTCAGTTGGTTCATAGCCCAAACCAAATGTAAACTGTTGTGCAGGGAGAACGACTGGCTCAACCCGCCCATTTAATGTCTTCCCTAGCCAAATCCAGGTTGGTACCCATTTTTCAGCATTTCCTTTGCAACCATAATTGTGGCGCATGACCTTTTAAATTCTTGAGTTTGACACACTTCAACCACTTTAGTGACATTCACAACCTCCCAAGCATGGTAAGTTGCTCCATCGAACCCTCCTGTTGCCTCGATGAATGGGATGGATTGCTCTCGATAGATAGACGTGTCACCTTCTCCATGTATGCATATTTGTTGTTGATCCCACTCAAATTTGACAGTCTGGTGCAAAGTAGATGGCACAGCTCCAGCCATATGGATCCACGGTCTTCCTAACAGCATGTTGTATGTCGTGGAGATATCAAGTACTTGAAAATCCATAATGAACTCAACAGGTCCAATCAGCACATTCAACTCTATTTCTCCAATAGGACGTCTTTGAGCCCCGTCAAATGCTCGAATATTCACATCACTTGTCTTAAGCTCACTAATATTATATCCGATCTTCTTCAGACTTGTTAGTGGACAAATGTTAAGTCCAGAGCCTCCATCAATCAACACTTTAGACACAAACATGTTACGACACTTGACAGTTATATGAAGTGTTTTGTTGTGACTACATCCTTCCGGTGGCAGTTCTTCATTATCGAAGCTGATTCGATGACTGTCTAGCACGCGCCCAACTAATCCAGCTAACGTCTCACTAGTTGTTTCGCTTGGAACATATGCTTCACTCAAAGTTTTCAAGAGTGCATTTATGTGTACATCCGAACTCAAAAGCAAAGAGAGGATAGGAATCTGGGCATTGGTTTTTTTCAACTGATCCACAACTGAGTATTCACTGGCCTTAATTTTTCTTAAAAAGTCTTCTGCCTCGGCTTCTGTCACAACCCTTTTGGGAGGCACATTGCTTTCTTTAGTTTGCCTCAATCTAGCTAGCTCTTCCGGGGTGTAGCACCTTCCGGACCTGGTCATTCCTGACGTCTTAGTCTTGTCAGTGATCGTTTCCTTTCCTCGACATTCCATCACAGCTTGTTGATAATTCCATGGTACCGCTTTGGTATCGAGTACTGGTAACTGATTTGGCGCTTGAACTACCTCCCCAGGTGTTGATGAAGCTCCTAATATCTCGACAGGCACAAAACCCCTTATCACTATAGCTGGAGAAGCAACGGCTACAAGACCATGATCTTCCACGCTATCCACAGGCACTATGAATTTGGCTGGATCGTCATCATTTTCATCTATTCCAATCATATTTATCGTGGCCCCATCATGGGTCGGGAGTGGATTGTTAACCACATTTGGTGCCGGTTGTTTAACCATGATCTGTTTTGCTTCAATAAGATCTTCAACCTTGTGTTTCAATGCGTAACAACGATCAATGGAATGGCCTTTTACCCTCGAATGATATGCACACGTTTTAGTGGGATCAAAACCTCTAGGTAGTGGATCTGGAATTCTACCTTCCACAGGATACAACAAGCCTGAAGCTTGCAGTCTTTCAAAAATAACGCTCAATGGCTCTCCTAACGGTGTAAAATTGCGGAAAGGTCTATTTGGGCGAGGTGCGGATGCATTGTTTGGATGATGAGATTGTGATGGTGGAACTGGGTATGCTGGTGGCCGTGGAGCTCGGTATGTAGGTTGGGTGTTGTAGACGGGGTAGGAAATTTGTGGTGATTGAGGCGGGTAAGATGACAAAGTTTGGTTGTATGGATGTGAAAAATATTGGAAATATGGTGAGTGGAGAGCGTTAGAATTGTATCGCGAAGGTTGTTGATGGCGGTATGAGGTGCTTCCTAGAGCCATTACCGCTGCCGCGTCCTTTTCTTTTTTATTTCCATTTCCGAGAGCACCAGTTTGTATAGCCCTACTAGTAGACTGTAAAGCCGCTAGACTTGTTATTCTCCCTGTCTTAATGCCATCTTCGATCATGTCCCCAGCTTTGATCACTTCTGCAAAAGTTTTTCCACCCATTGTCACCAAACGTTCATAGTATTCTGGTTCTAGTGCTTGAATGAAGAAAGTAACCATTTTCGTTTCCTCCATGGGCGGGTGTACCCTAGATGCTTCCTCCCTCCACCGTATAGCATATTCTCGGAATGATTCGATTGACTTCTTCTTTAATTTTGTAATCGAGATTCTGTCAGGAGCGATCTCAACATGAAACTTATAATGATCCACAAAAGCATTTGCCAAGTCATCCCAAGTACGCCATTTGGTTTTATCTTGCTTAGAATACTACTCCAAGGCTTTTCCACTCAAACTCTGATTGAATAGTTTGACTCTTATCCCTTCATTCTTCCCCACACCAATCAACTTTTCACAATAGACCTTCAAATGGAAGAAAGGGTTTCCCGACCCATCAAACTTCTCAAACTTTGGAATTTTGTAACCTGGTGGCAATTCTACTTCCGGAAATGCACATAATTCCTCATACCTCACACTTTGGTTACTACCAAGTCCACGCAAACTTCTCATGGCATCTTCCAAACTTTTGAGCTTTCTATTTATCATTTCATCATTAACTGACCGTGCCTCATTTTCGGCTTCGACATAATGATCAACATCTGTGCGACATTGCCCTTGGGTTTGTGTCATGGGTGGAGCTGTGGTATAAGTATATACCGGCGGAACTTGATGCGTATTGGTAGCATCATGTGTCGGTGGTATGAACTGGGCCTTTGAAGAGGCGGCTGTAAACAAAAGAGGAGCATTTTGAGTAACTAGGTGGGCAATGGGTTCGGAATGAGCTGGTTGAGAAGTGGTAAAATAGTTTGCTTGGTTAAGTTCATCCAAATTTGGAAATGGAGGTGGCATAGGCAAAGTCTGACGAACCCCGTGAGATGGAGTCATATGTGGCGGATTTTGAGAAAATGACCGATTTTGAAGTACCATGTGACTTAATTCAGCAACTCGTCGCTCCAGACGAGCAATGATCTCCAAATGTGTTTCTGGTTCATTAGAGGGTGTGGGATCACTTGTGATCGGTAAACTAAGAGATGGCTCAGATGAGGTGGTTGCATTGATCAAACTTTGCTCCATTTTAGAACGAGTCTTTTTAGTTAACCAGGTGATTAGTGATGAGTCAGAGTCTGATTTCTTGGCTCTAGACCGTGTGAAATATGGATGCTCCGCCAGTTCCCCTTTAGCACAAGTCAACCTTTTTGTTTTGAAAATAAGTTTAAAAAGAAAAAAGATAAAACAAGAAAAAGAAAAAGAAAATGAGTCAGTATATGGTAAGGACATATTATTGCATGTAAACACATTATTGCACATAATACATCGCGTTCTATAATGCAAGGGACCTCTTTATGCCAGAGGTAGGCCTAACGAACATTTGAAGGACAAACATGTCTTTTATGTATCATTCCACAACTCTTCTAAAACTAAATTTTTTTATTACATGCCAGCTTAATAATACAATTCAAAGTTAATCTAAGATATCTAATATTCCATCTCCACTAATTTCTATTAGTTGTCTTCAACCCTCCGGTATTTATTGAATGCTCCACGACAACCTGCAACAAAATGTCAGTTTTTCCTGAAATATTTATCTATAGAGTCCTTGGTCCACATATTCCACATATTTGTCCTTCAAATAATGCACATAGATAGTGAATAGTGTCACTTAGAGTCATAGACTCATTTGAACATTTGGTAAGGTTGACTAATGAACTTAATACACCAAGGGTATTAAGCCTCCTAGGTTTAAAATGATGCATGTCCTTACAAGGTTTTGGTTTTCGCTCTACCTAAGTAGACTAAGAGTGGTTTTCCTATGACACAAGGCTCCTCCAAGCGGACAACTTGGGAGTGGAAAGTCCGTGGCCGTCGACTGCACCGCCGATCGACTAAATCCACAAGACCAATCCAACTAAAAGGGTAATTTAGTAGTGCACGGGCGCAAACTGCGAAGCCGTTTTAAGTGTGTAAATATGTGTGAGTTTTTCAGGAGTGGAAGAAATATGAGCGAAATGCCAATTTAAGGAAAGCAATAATAGACATATTACATAGAAAGTGCACATAAGGAACGGAACAATAACAAATGCTTAAAAGCATATAAAGCAACAATATAGGCAAAATAAAGCAAAACAAACAAAACATCCCACAAATTATTTATTAACCTAAGTTGTTATGGTTAGAGCCTAAAGTCCCCAGCAGAGTTGCCAAGCTGTTATACCCCGTTTTAACCGGGTTGAAGCGGAGTACAACATTTTGGTGATTCCTATTTATTTTGTTTTAAGGAGTTGCCACCTAATTAATTTAACGGTGAATTAGGACACCTAAATGTTAACTAAGGTAAAGTTAAAACTAAACCTCTGTTAATAGTCTGCTTAACCAATGTGATTCTAGGTAAGGGCTCTATATTATCCTAAAGGGAAGGGGTTAGGCATCCTTTAGAATCCGCTAACTACGGTTGTCCGGCCAAACTTAGATTAATTAATTAAAGTTAAAGATATAAATGTGGCATTTGGATTTTAAGAAATTGGTTTGCAATAGGGCTAACGTTTTAAAAGGAAAATATAAGCTGTTAAAAATAAGGTTTGTAAATATTTCTAAAGCTTTAAATAATAAGGTTATTTGAAATAAACTTACGAATGTTATTAATGCTTTTAAAAATATGATAATGCTATTTTAAAAAAAAAAATCTTATAAATATTGCTATGGCTTTAAAAAGTGTTATTTAAAATAAAATTTGCAAAAATATAATAATTTGCACATAAACAGAAGAAAATGCAGGTTGCGACGTTTTAATACTTGAAACGAATTGATTTTGCAGTTTAGACAAGATGGAGTTTTCTTTCTCTTTTCCATTACCCTTTATTAACTATGCTTAATTTAAAAAATGCATGGTTGATTCAAACTTGAAGAGCTATTTATAACATATACTAGAGTTCATGTTTGCATATTAGTGACATTTCTCAAAGCGATATTCTACAGTAGCCAAACATGATTCCTTTTACTCCGAGTATGCTATCAAAAATCAAGTGTTCTAACAAAATGAAATATTAACTACCCGTCCCATTCAACTAACCCACTAATTCTGCTAAGGTTTATCTAAATTAACAGAACAAGCAAAGAGTTAGTTGCATAATACAAATTAAAATGCAAAAAGATAGAATAGAGGAGTAAATAAGTTAAATGGGCTCAGCCCATTTTTAAGACTGCTGTAATCTGGGCTGCTGATGGGAGTGGGCTCAGCCCATTTTTTAAACGGGCTGTGGGCTGTTCACGTCTATTGGGCTTGGCCCAGAATTCATTTTTTCGCTGCGGATAGGGGGCTGGACAGAGAGAGATCATGCTGGGATTTTGGCCCAACGCCCAATGTGGAAGGAGACGAGTCCGAGCGAACTCGTACGCGATAGTCATGCATAAAAACAAAAGAAAAGGATCAATATGTGATCAGCCAGTAAGGTTAAAAGGTATAATGCAAATAAAAGAACAGATCAATGGATTGCGCATATACTATGTATATTTAATGTATACCTTATGTATTACACATTCATAGGGATATATAGAAGGTTTTCGCCCTTATTAATGTATTTTTATGAGCATGCTTCAAATATACATTTATATACATACTACAAACTGAGATATACTTGCAAGACACACAGGATTCTAACAAAGATATGTACTGGTACCAGAATGCATACATGATTTAACTAACACATTATTTCACCCATTCATTCTAAATGATTTCAACAATATTTCGGATATACAACGAATATTACACTGCCCGTGTTCTAAGACGCTGACGCAACGCATAAAAAAAAATACAAACTGAGTTGCAATCTTCTTATACTTCTCAAATTTTATCCTGGGCATGGTTTAACCCCAGTTCATAACAGTGGAGCAAATGTCAAATTGAATTTTAAACTACAGGAGTAGGCATACATACATAACAGAAGGAGTATAGAGCTCTAAAAGCCAAACTAGTGCAATAAAAAGAAAACAGCGTAGCGAGATCAGCATACTGGGCAGAGAAAACCCATCAAGTTGGCCATATATCCTTTGTGCTCAAATAAATAGTCAAAGACTTCGAACATCTTAAAACATGTGATCTTTTAAAGGTAACAGAGTCTGAACAAGGCATATATTCTTTATAATATCTTGGTTAGAAAAATAACTCCATCCTGGAAATCCAAACAAGTCGAATCCAAGATTATGTCCTATAAATTAAACTGTGCTACAGTCCTCCTAACTTACACGGAGACCTTAAACGCCCATTTCAGATCACATTAGGCATTAAGATTTAAACAAAGTTGGACACAACATAACCAAACAGTTATCTTTAAATCAATCTCACAAGGGCAACCAAACATATAATCATGTATTGATCAAATATAAGGCATAGCTAGTATGAATTAGGCAAGGTTATTTATTCTAATTAGCCATGATAGGAAACTGAGCAAGCATGACTTCTTAAGGATAGCAAATACCAACATTTTAGGCTAAGTGTTTCTGAACTTTTAACAGACCAGCAGTATATGCAGAAATAGGTAAGAACAGGACAGATTCAGCAAAGAGCGAGTTTCTTGACACGCAATTAACATTTCAGCATTAATCAATCATTAATGCACCTTAAATCACACACAGGATCCACTTGATACATTATATATATGCAGAATAATAGACTTTACAAATTTGAATCATCTTAAAACCAAAGCAAGACGAAACAGGTGCCTGAGACTAAGTCTCTTTCCACATATGCTCTTATAAGAAATTCTTTATATATTTCAACCAACTTGTAACTTGTCAATAAATTATGGACTAATCATAGTGTCGAACAGGAAAGCATGCATGTATATTTAATCGTATTGATCAAGTCCAACTCCTTTAATCCAGATTTGACACAAACAGTTAACAGAATGACTAATCATAACAAATTTTAACCATATTAGCATGATTAGCGGACTTCTAGGTCACAACTGATCGCAAAACTCATTGGGTGTCATAGTAGTGAAACAACAAATCCAGGTTTCAGAGAATAAGCAAGGATTAACATCATTCCTCTAAGTAATATGTAGAAGCAAACAGGATAGGTATGCTAATAATCCTTATCAGACTTTAATCAGATCAGATTCGGGTTAATTAATCATAGAAAAAGAGCTAAAGCGTACAAACAAGATTAATGAATTGCCGGATTTAAACTAACATATGATTAACTCAGTGATGTACAGAGCAAACAAAAGACCCATTTAAAGCACAAGGCTAATCTAAACTTGCATATGAATCTAAACTGTCGCGAAAAAAACTAAACTAAACAGGACTAAACATACTTAACGTAACTAGAACAATTATGACAGAACTGAAATAAAATTAAGTACACAACTAGAATAAACTATAACAGAACTGAAATAAAACTAAGCAAACAAAATCAGGTATACGGTTTCAAACGTTCAAACAAACATAAAAAAAAGTAATTTGAAGAAAGGAGATTACCTTCTTCGGGTGCAGCGAAATGGGGCTCGAATCTCCGATATACCTCGAATTCGAAAGATACTAGGACCCCCTTTTTAGCGCGATTTTTCGTCTACAACAGAGTCGAACTTTCGTTTCTAAAACTTCGACTCATTCAAATTAGAAACGGAAACATAAAAGAAATTTAAGATCTACAAAAGACAGACTAGGCTCAATAGAAATTTTATGGCTGAAAACTTCTTGTTTTTGGGGATTCGATGGTTGAAACCTCTCTTATCGAATTTCTGGCTCTCCAAAAAGCTCCCTCAAAATGGAACTTGAAGCGAGTATTTATAAGAAACAGCTAGGGTTTGCTAAGGAGAAAACGAGTGAGGAGAGAGAGAGGAGCGGGGGGACAAGGGGAAATGGAGTGGCAGAAGCATGGGGGGATAGGGTATGGTGGGAGTGGGGTGTCAGAGGTATGAGCGTGAGGGGGATGGCAGGTGAGGGAGATGGGGAGAAGGGGGTGTGCGGCGGGTGAAGGAGAAGGAGAAAGAGATTAGGGTTGAAAGAATATAAGGGGATGGGTATGGACCGGGTCGGGTAACTTGGGTAATGGGCTGGGCCAAATTAAAAGAATGGGCTGGTCCAAAATGTTGGTTAATTATTCGGGCTGGGGTGAATTAAGTTGGGCTGGTAAATTAAAATGGTGCCAGGTAAATTAAAATGTGGACTGGTTTCGTGAATTGGTCCGAAAATAGTATGAATTGCTTGGGCTACTGCGTTTAAATAAAAGACCTATTTAAATAACTTGTGTTAAAATATTGCTTAATATAAGTTATGCAATCATTAGTGCTTAAAAATGGCGTTGTAATAGCCGTGCAATAATATTTCGAGAACCCACAGTAAATGAACACTATTATTTAATTATACGAAGATAAATGCAGTGTGTGTGCGTAAGCTGGTAAAATGCCGAAATGATCAAATTGTGAATTATAATAATAATAACAATAATAATAATAATAATGGCTAGTAAATGTAGTAGAGTAATGAAATGCCGGTATTGATAAGAGGCTAATAATTATAGTAAAAATAAATGTATATTTTTTAATTTTTCTAAAAATATTAGAAGCGTAAATAGGTATTACGGAGGAGAGTCGGGACAAAATTGGGTGTCAACACTCCGGATTTCAAAATGTTGAAGAATCTTTTAAGTTCAGCCGGGTGCTCTTTGGGCTCCATCGTCACGTGAACTTTTTCAAAAGTTGTTATTGAAAGAACTTATTGAAAAATTTACTACCCCCCTCTAAGTTTGGTATCAGAGCGAGAAGATTTTTGGAACCTAAGACTCATCTAAGACTCTATGAGAAGACCTTTTCTGCTAGAAGAAGAAAGCAAGCACCTGTACCTACTGTGACACAAGAGTTAATGAGACAACACTGTTTTGCTAAACATATAAGTTTTCACTATCGCATGATCTACATTACTCGAAAAGGACTAGTAAACCTTAGAAGCTCAAGAAAGATCCTTACCGAAGACATTAACTATTTAGACACAGCTTATAGAGAAGAACTGAATAATAATACAACAGTATTAAGTTTTCGAAATAATCTCCTTTGGAAAATTTGATACCAAGTCTGGACTAATATAAAAAATTCCTCCATTATTTGTCATATCTACCTCTTTTATTCCGATTATTGACTTCTTCATGTCTGACCATCTATCATCGTAAATTACTATTAAGACTTTAGTTCTTAAATTTTTTCTAGTTGATCCTTTTAATCCTATTACTATTAATCCCATATGCATTAGCGTCCTTCCAGTAATTTTTTATTTGTCTTAAAGCTTCTGGATTTATTAGATTTATAGTAGTAACTTTAGTTCCTATGGCTGACAACTGCTCTTCTCTATAATGTCTATATAATTGTGTTATTCTTGAAAACTGTCCTATGTTGTATAAAGTCTTTGGATTTAATAGTTTTAATTGATTTTGTTGAAAAATTTGTATGTCTCGGTCTACATCTATTACCTCACTTAACTGTTGGTTGTTTTCCTCTGGTGTTCTTTTACTTAAAATTCTTGATAAGAAATTATTACTTATGCTATTATCTGAAAAACTTTGATAAGAAATTATTACCTATGCTATTATCTGAAAAACTTACTCTTGGTCTTTCTTTCCTTTCTGATCCTCCTTCGTTTCTTGATCTAATTGGAAGAAGGTCTACTATTTAAGCCATATATTACAACTAAAATTTCGGCGTCTATACTACTCATATTTTCTTTTTCTCGGTACTTACCACTTTGATAAGCACATATCATTTCTTCACTTTTATTGCTATATTTATTTGATTTTGCCTTTAATACTGCTCCCCATCCTTCGAAGCTTCCATCTGTTTCTATAATTAAATAGTCTGTTTCTAGGGGCATATTTAAGTATGGATTATTTTTTATTTTTTCTTAATTTTTTGTACTAATCTAATATTTTCTGTATTAAAGTGTTTTTGACCATTTGATCTCGTTTTTGAATACAATGGCCTTGCTATTTTTTTTAAGTCTTTTATAAAACTTCTAGCATAATTTACTATTCCTAAAAAAATTATAATTCTTTAACATTATCTAGTTTATCTGGCATTTCTAAGGCCTTTTTAGCTATATGAGGTTGCAATAAAAAGTTTATATGGTTTTTACATTATTCCATCTATTTCTTGCTAATTATTATTCCATTTTCTACGAATAATCTAAATACTGTATGTAGGTGCCCTAAATGTTCTTTCATGTCTTTACTAAATACTAATATATCATCTACATATACTAGGACAAATCTTTTATAGTCTCCAAATATAGTATCCATTTTTCTTTGAAAAATTGGTGGAGCTGTCTTTAATCCAAATGGCATTACTAACCATTCGAAATGTCCTTCAGGACAGGTAAATGCAGTCCATTCTATACTTTCTTCATGCATTCGTACCTGCCAATATCCTGATTTACAATCAAATTTACTAAATATTTTCTTTCCTTGTATTCTATTTATTAATTCTGTTTTGTCTGGTAACTTATATCCAGCTGTCCTAGTATTATCATTAAGTCTTTTATAGTTTATTACCATTCTCGCTTTTCCTCTTACTATTTCGCTATGATTTCTTAGCATAAATGCTGCAGATCTATGTTTAGAAGTAGATCTTCTTATTACTCCTAAATTTAATAATTCTTTTATTTGTACTTTAAAGTCTTCCACATCTTGGTTAGTTGCTTCTATTGAGGTTGTTTTAATTATATATTCTGGATTTATTATGTCTAATTTACATACAAGTTTGTTATTTTTCCAATGTTTTAAAGGTTTTTCTCCTATAATTTCTATCTCATCTAGTATTCTTATTATATTATCTAAATCTTTTTGGTTTTTTATTACTCCTATCCTTTCTATCCCTGTTTTAAAATTATATAATTCTGTTTCTATGTCTATTAAAGTATAATTTTTTCCTATTAGATTATCGTCGTCTAGTATTTCTTCTTCTTCTAGAATTAAATTCTTTATTTCTATTTTGCTTTTACAGCATGTATTGTTGTCTTGACAATCCTTACAACAACTCTCTTCTTTCTTTTGCAGGTTTATTTGGTCTGGAGTAGAGACCTTCTTATGTTTGATTCTAGTTTCAGTTTTATGAGCTTGTACTAGTGTATGAGTAATATTTTTTAGAAAAATTACTCCATCTCTTGTAATCATGCAACTTCCATTGTTATGTAACATAAAGTCTAATCCGATGACAAAGTCTATATTTATATTCAAGTCTCTTACCCATATTTTATCCATTTTATAACTAGGTTTATAAAATTCTGAACGAGTGTTGATAAAGCTAATGTATGCCTTATGAACATAATGTTTATATATATTATGAGTTCCATCCATTTGCATGGCTGCAACTGGTTTGTCTAGAATTTTTATTAAATTTGGTGGAACTATTCGTTTATTTATTATACATTTAGTACATCCCGAATCTACTAATGCTAATGTCTCTATTTAATAGTCATCTATTTTAATTCTTGCAAGTATTTTTATTGTTCATAATTTTTTATCTTCATTACATACTAGGGCTCCA